>NW_027070122.1:116952-377953 GCF_002906115.3 Quercus suber
AAATAGTCATGTCATTCACATCAAAATACAGTCATAGATTTTGTCAGTATTCATGTATTTAATACTGTTCTCAATATTAAAAGAATATATTCTTTTCTATTATAAAATGAGTAATGATGAGACATGGGAATGCATGAATAACACTGTGCCAAGATGGATGGTAGACGTATTACCACTCAAACTAATTTTTGCAGGGAGCAAATATGTAATCCTAGAGAGTGATAAAAAGTACATACCCTTCTTTCCCAGTAAGGAAGGAAGCACACGAAATCATAGACAGGAGTAATGGTTGAAACTAGAAAGACATTTGAGTCCAGTAAATACCAAAAGGGCTGTCATAGATCGGGTTCTATGCGGCATGTTTGATTACTATCAAGAAGTTATCCCTGCAATCAGCACTTAATGATTGAGCTATCTTCATTTTACATACCAAAAAAAAAAAAAAAATGAAAACTAAAAATCAAACAATAACCACAACAGCCCACAAAAGCTAATAAAAATAGGCATTTAATAACTTCACGATTTGCAAAAATTCTGAAATGATCATGTCATCTCCAATAAAAGGTCAACTTGTATATTTCTGAATTCCATAGGCTTTAATTCTATACACACGACACAATAAAAGGTATTTGACCCCTAAAAGCTAGGAATGAGCTATATTCTAAGCAAACCCAGTTCATTTCTGAGAAGCATAAATCCAAAAATCACATTCAAGACTACACAAACATTTCATCAAACAAGTGGTATGCTTGAAATGAGAACCCACTACAAATTTGTCGTATAAAGCTTAAACCCACACCCCATATTCTAAGCCTGTGAAAAGAAAACAAAAGGTAGAGAGAGAGAGAGAGATGCGCAAAGACAAGAACCAAACCTTGGATGAATTTGAAGTTTTAACTTTGAAGTCGTTTGGACTTAGAGAGAGGTCTAGTGGGTATGGCTCTCTGTGACTCCATAGTCCATAGGAGAAAAGCTAAAGTGTCGGAGACGGGTATCTGCGGGAAAAGAAAGTATTATAAGGGTATTTTCGTAAAACTAAATGGCTAGAGTAAAGCCAAAACGGGAAAACAATTTGGACCTTTTTTTTTTTTTTTTTTTTCCCAAATTCATTTAAAAAAATCTCTGTAAATACACTGAAAGAAAAAACAGATTAATCTATATACAAGAATGAATTTTTAATAAACTAAAATTTAGAATTTAAAATAGAGTAAAAAGTTGAATTAGTGTGTACTAATTTTTAGAAAAAAATGTATCAAATTGTGTGAGATATATTTAAATAGAGAGTATTCTAATTTTTAGTAAAAAAGTTTCTTTGGTTTTTTTTTTTTTTGTTTTTTTGTTTTTGAATTTTGTTGAATTACAATTTTTACCCCATTTTTTAAATTTTTTTTACTAAAAATGATGATTATTTAATTAAATTAGGGGTATATTTGACATTTTTTGAAACTATAGCTAACTTTTTAAATTCTCTTAATATAAAGAAATACATAAGAGGATTCCTATCCTTTTTTTTTTTTTTTTAATTTTTTTTATATACAAGATAGAATTTTTACTATAAGTTAATCTAAGTGTATATGTGTGTGAAACTCTATTATAGAGAATTGAACCCGGCCCTTACCTCCCACATCTTACAAACACTTATATTTGTGGAGTGACCACCACACCAAGGGCGTGTGGTGGTAGGATTCCTATCTTTGAATTGGACTTTTATATGGTTAAAAAAATACCATCATTAATAAAAGGTAATTTCTTTTAGAAATAGGGTTACAAATGTCAAATAATAAATTTCATTTTGAATTCAAAAAGAAAACTCTTAAAATTTAGAATTTTTTCCCTTCACATTCACCTTTTTATTCCCTAAAATTTATTTATTTATTTTTAAATATAACATTTACCAAAAAAATAGAAGAGCCTTTGAGCACACACGTTAGAGGCTAGTCCTATATAAATCCTTTTTTTTTTTTTTTTGGATAGATAAGTGCATTCAATTTTAAGAGTATAATACATGTATGAATGTTTTATGTAATATACAAATATTTTTTTAGGGAGCTTTATGTAATATACTATCTAGTATTATGTTAAGTGATGCACGGTTTAATTAAAAAGATATATGTAAAAAATCAAAATTATATTAATTGTGGGGACAATTTTTGCTTCAAAGCCAAGGGCTAGACCATATTGTAACCTAGGCAAATTTGTTGTTTATAAGGGATGAGCAAGTGGATGAAGAGTACCACTAGTTTGGTTCCTTTTAATGTGGGGACAATCTTTGCTTCAAAGCCAAGGACTAGACCATATTGTAACCTACCAAGCTAGTGGTACTCTTCATCCACTTGCTCATTCCTTATAAGGTGTGAAGAGGAAGTCTTTCTTTCCCATGTGGGACAACAAATTTACCTAGGTTACAATATGGTCTAGCCCTTGGCTTTGAAGCAAAGATTGTCCCCACATTAATAATTAGTAAGTCACATGATAAAACCCATTAATATTATGACATATAATACATATATACATATATTGAGTCACTTTGTATATATAAAATATGTAATATATAAATGTTACAAATTAAAACATAAAATAATGATATATAATCAAAAAAATAAATTAAATATTGTATTCATTTTAAATTAGTTGAAACTCTTGCTAATCTAATTTAAGGTGAAGAACAATTTTAAATTTCTTATAATTTAGAAAATATTTATTTATTTATAGTAAATTATTGGCAAAAAGAGTTTGATTTATGGTAACTATTTTAATAATTAATGAGAGTATAAAGAGGCTTATGAGCACCATTTAACATTATTGATACATCATGTAAGTAAAGAAGGAAAAAGTATTAACCTTATGTGTGGAGTAAAGTTGCTTGAGATGATTAAATATGAGATTTTCACATGCCACAACAATTACTTTAATTTTGTAACAAAATACTCCTGCATTCCACAACAATTACTATAAATATTAAACATTATTAATACCAAAACATCATTTAGAGTCATAATAATTAATTGTTGTTCACCATGTATAAATTTCTTTTTTACCAATCTGACAAAATTTTAATGTTCATGAAAGTTATCTACATAAACCTTAAATTCTAGCTTCCACTCTCAACAATCCTACCAACATTTATAGTTCTAAAAAATCATTGTCATGCCGAATGGGTGTCACTGTCAACAACATTTTTTACTCCATAAAAATGGAGGAAAAAAAAAAAAAACATGTGATATTGTATGACATACCCAATAATTTTCTTTTTTTTAAAAATAAATAAAAATAAAAAGCAAACCTGGCCTTTATGCATGTTTAGTTTCATATAACCCTTTTATAAATAATTTACAAAATTAAATATTTATGAATCTCAATAAAAAAAAAAAAAACTAAATAAATGAAAGAAAAAAGAATAATAAAAAACTTGTAGCATAAATATGAGATCTACATATAAAAATATAAGAGGAGCATCCAAAATAGAAATAATCCGGAAAGAAGTCTATCTTAAATTCGCAAGTTGGTCCTCCGGAAAGAAGTCTGCACTGAAAGCATTTCAGTGTACTTATGGAGAAGGTAACTCTAAGACTTTCCAAAGGCTGAACTCCAATTTGAAGTTTCAAATCTTCAATTACCGTGCAAGATGAAAGGATTGTAGAGAGAGAATCTTCTTCAGTGTAGAGAACGTTAATCAATTCCAAAACCTTGAGACTTGGAAACGCAAAAAGATTCGTCGTCGTATCAAGTACAATGAAGCCCTTCAATTTCAAACACACGAGATTTTCAGTTCCACAGGAAAAGAGGCAATTGGGCAAGCGGTATCTTCTTTGGAATGTTGTTTTTAAACACAGATCAAGTTCTTTAATTTCTTTTCCAACCAAACAAGAAATCCAACCAACAACATCCCATGTTGGAATGTCATCTTGAATCCAAGAAAGTCTCAATCGATGAACAGGGCATGCTTCACTTCTAGTTTTTAATACTTTCCATATAATATGACGAAGCTCGTAACCTTTAAAGCTTCTGTCATCAAATTCTAGAGTGGGTAATTCAATCCAAAGAGTAGTATACTTTCAACAGGGACTACTCTTTGGACTGAATTACCCAATCTAGATCTTGATGACAGAAGATTTGAAGGCTTGAGTTTCATCATATTATATGGAAAGTATTAAAAACTAGAAGTGAAGCACAACTTGTTCATCGATTGAGACTTTCTTTCTTGGAGTCAAGATGACATTCCAACATGGGACGTTGTTGATAGGATTTTTTGTTTGGTTGGAGAAGAAATTAAAGAACTTGATCTGTGTTTAGAAACAACATTCCAAAGAAGATACCGCACTTGCCCAATTGCCTCTTTTCCTGTGGAACTAAAAATCTCGTGTGCCTGAAATTGAAGGGCTTCATCGTACTTGATACAATGACAGATCTTTTTGCGATTCCGAGTCTTAAGGTTTTGGAATTGATTAACGTTCTTTGCACTGAAGAAGATTCTCTCAACACATTCTTTGAGAGAACATCTTCCAACAGGTTACTAAGCCAGTCGGCAATTTCGTCGCCACTCTTCATTATGATATTTCAAACGGGGCGTAGCGTAGGGTTTTTTCTATTGTGTGTGTGTTTTTAATGGAAAATTGTGTGTTTTTTTAATGGGTTTTGTGTGAATTTTCATACTGTGTATTGTAACGGAATGGCAACGATTCGGGTTCGGTACGGGTTTTTGGATGCCAAACCTGACCCACGGGTCTTTTCCTAATACCCGTCCCGTCGGGCCTCGCGGGCTCCGACAGCCACTTCAGGGCATCCATTGCAAAACAATCTTAAAAAAAAGGAAAAAGTTTCCTTTCAAACGCAGATTCACAAACATAGATTCACAGAATTACAAACACAAACTCAGATTTGAGAGAGGACATGAACCCAAAAAAAAAAAAATTGGAGAACTCGGTCCACCAAGGACCTATCTCCTACTCGGCCTCTCTCTATCTCAGACCACCAAGATCTCCGATGATCGGCGGTGGTTTCGTGGGGGTTGTGGAGATTTTTGTGGCTGGGCTCGTCGGCGAGGTGCTTGAGTGCTGGGCTTATCGGTGGAAACTGGAGTTGAGCTTGAGTCGCTTGAGTGCTACGGCGCCTGTGAGATTGTGAGCGAGTGTGCAAGAGTGGTGAGCTGAAGAGACAGAGAGAGAGATGAGAGGCGGCTTAACTGCTGAAAAGATTGTGAGTGTGAGGTGAGGTAGGGTTATAACTATACATATATATATATATATAAGGGTATTTTAGTAACTATACATATATATTAATCTAATTGGGTCGGGCCAGGTACGGGTACGGGCCAGGTTTTTGTAAAAATCCGGACCTGACCTGGACCCACTTTGGGGTTAAAAAAAAAAAAAAATCCAAATCTGACCCTATTTTTAATCGGACCGGGTAAAATCCGGCTCATTAGGGTCGGGCTGGGCTGAGTATTTGCTGCTCGGGCAAAAATTGCCATCCCTAATATTGTTTATTATTTTTGGAAAGTTGGAATCTTTGTCGTAAACCAAGGCAAAAATAGAAAGCTTGTAGCTGCGTTCATTAGCATGTAAATTTTGAGATTTGTGCTGATGAGCTTGTTCTTCTTGTATTTATTTGGTATTTCCTATGAACTTTGGGGTGGGATTATTGATTATAAACCTCTGCTAATGGGTGATGGAAAAAAATTACTATTTGATTTTCTTGGCAAGGATTTTCATTGTCTTGAAATGGGAAATTAGAACCTCCATCAATTTTGCCTAATACAACCTCTGGCATTGTTGAGCTTAGTTCTTCAATCTTTTTTTCAAACCAAAACAACATAAAAAATAAAAGGTTTTTGTTCTCAGACCCTATTTTTAATCGGACCGGGTAAAATCCGGCTCATTAGGGTCGGGCTGGGCTGAGTATTTGCTGCTCGGGCAAAAATTGCCATCCCTAATATTGTTTATTATTTTTGGAAAGTTGGAATCTTTGTCGTAAACCAAGGCAAAAATAGAAAGCTTGTAGCTGCGTTCATTAGCATGTAAATTTTGAGATTTGTGCTGATGAGCTTGTTCTTCTTGTATTTATTTGGTATTTCCTATGAACTTTGGGGTGGGATTATTGATTATAAACCTCTGCTAATGGGTGATGGAAAAAAATTACTATTTGATTTTCTTGGCAAGGATTTTCATTGTCTTGAAATGGGAAATTAGAACCTCCATCAATTTTGCCTAATACAACCTCTGGCATTGTTGAGCTTAGTTCTTCAATCTTTTTTTCAAACCAAAACAACATAAAAAATAAAAGGTTTTTGTTCTCCTTTTTTCCCTACGGTTCTGAGAAAATAACTAATATATTTACTAATACAACTTCTGAGAAAATTACTAATAGATTTCTTGGCATCTTTGTCTTATAAAAAGATGAAAGTTGTGTTTTGTAAGCCAAAGTCCAACTGCAACTTCCATTTTAATAAAACTTAAAATTGTCTTTTGGTCACATTTAAGAAAATTTGTTTGACTTCCCTTGAAATTAGCAAATTTCTTTTTTGCTTTATTTATGGCATTGATAGTTGAAGGTCAATTTGATCCATCTGCATGATGAGATCAGAGTTCGGTCTAATATATAGAATATAAATATCTTGCAACTGAATGACCTTGTATCGTGTATGCTTAGAAGGACCTTATACATCCATCTTTGCTCTGAATGGATAAAAGTGACATTCTCTAAAATCTACGAGTGCTTAATAGATAACTTATCTATACTTAGAACAGATTTTTTTGGCTGCATCAGGTTCTAAAAATTTCAATTTGATTGTGGCTCTCTTAGCGTTCCCCACCCCCCCAAAAAAAAAAAAAATACATTCTTTATAAGTAATAGCTTCACTAAGAACAAGATGATAGAAAAAAAAGTCCTATTTTTAAGATATGTTTATGATGCTATGGATCTTTTGCTACTTGCTTATGTTGTCTTATGGTGGATATTTTGTTTGAGGACTAGGACACTTTTATGATAGCAAGTATAGCTGATTCTGAACTCTCATCTTGTATTGGTTAGTGTATTGTGTCATATAAACAAATTTCCGGAACATGTCCAGCTTCAATGGAGTCAGTCATGCAATACAGTGGGTAATATCCTCATAATACAAGGTTATTAAATATGCTGATTAAATCAGAGGTGTGAAATATTTTAGTGAGTCAAACTGGGAGAGTGTATAATAGTATCCAACTTGATGGATATTTGCCCTTGTTTTACAGTAGAGGGATCCGTCACATTCAGATGAGTTCACCTGACCATTTGCACTGTAAACAATTTTTGGCATGAGTTGGGTGAGTGGGGGGAGGTTGAAGAACTTCAATTAATGATCATGAACTTTATTTCTTAATCCAAAAGTTTCGAAAATGTTTTTTATGGTTCAGGAAACTATGTGAATTACAACGAGGTGTACCATGATAGAGATACCTTTGTGGAAGACTATAAGGAAATGAATAGGAGCTTTAAGATATATGTTTATCCTCACAGGCGAAATGATCCTTTTGCAAACGTGCTGTTGCCAGTGGGTTCCGAACCTGGGGGTAATTATGCTAGTGAAAGTTACTTTAAGAAGGTCTTATGAGAAGCCATTTCATTACAAAAGATCCAACCAAGGCAGATCTTTTCTTTCTGCCGTTCTCAATTGCGAGGTTGCGGCATGACCCCAGAATTGGTGTAGGAGGTATCCAAGATTTTATTAAAGATTACATCCTCAATATTAGTCAGAAGTACCCATATTGGAATCGGACAGGTGGGGCTGATCATTTCTATGTTGCCTGTCATTCCATTGGACGGTCAGCAATGGATAAAGCAAATGAAGTGAAATTCAATGCAATTCAAGTTGTGTGTTCTTCTACCTATTTCCAACCTGGGTACATTGCTCATAAAGATGCATGCCTGCCACAAATTTGGCCAAGACAGGGAGTCCTCCCTAATCTTTCTTCGTCAAACGGGTGAGTATGGTTTTTATTTTTATTTTCTAATTATCATTTATACTGGAAATTTTATGAAATTAGAAATTTACAAATCCTTTATGTCAAAGTTTAACAAAGGTTGATGATATTTTACAATCTCAAAAGCCAGTATGACAAGTCATCTTGATTTATAATTTATTGATTTATTTGTTTTTTAAGAAGGGCATTTAGGTAGATGACAGCTTTTAAGGCATTATATGTTATTCAACTTATAGTTTTTTTAACATTTTTCCTCCCTATCTCCCCTCAAAAAGAGGGGGAAAGAAAAAAGAAAATAGAAAAAGGAGTTATATCTTAACTGACTGCATATCTCTTAGACCCAAAAAACCAAATGCATTTTGTCGTGTCTGTCATGTGTGGTTAGGTTAATTATTATTTTTATTCTCGAGTGACATGCCCATGTAAACATGACCACTCTAATCAGTAGGAAAAGTCTGTCTCTACATTTCCTTTCGATCTATTCTTTATGCTTAGCTATAGGCAATCCTCTACTTAAGTATAGGATGTAGATCCACTTGAGAAATCTCCTAGGTTAGTAGGTTGAAAGTATCTACAGTGGTGTATCTCTAGAGTCATTTCTTTTCAAACAAATTATTTGAATCATATGTACTTCATTGAAGGTTTGATTATGCAATTTAAGTTTCTTTCCCCACCATTATCAAGTGAAACACCACATTTAGAAGCCCTCCTACATTGAAATTTAAACAATTAACCCCATGAGGAGCAAATTTGACTAGATATTATGCCTCATTAAGTAGAGGTCATTAGATCAAATCTCCTCTTCCCCCTCTTGCAGCCAAACTTACTTATTAAAGAGAAAGGTTTTTTTTCCCACGCAAATTGGTGTGCACAAATACAGTCTAGGATTTAGTCTCTTTCAATGGGGGGAAGTAAGGCTACCTACAAACTAATTCTCCCAGACTATGCAAAAGCTAGAGCCTTGTGCATTGGGTACAACCTTTATCTCTAATCTCCCAATTGTTTATCTTATCTTTTTAATCCCTTGATGTCAATTGTCAAGATGGTCAGGTTGAGTAAGTATCAGATCATCGGGATGTCTTTCCATTCTCTGCTTCCTTTTTTCATTCACCATTGATAAGGGTCAAAAGACAATATTTGAGTTTCTTTTCTTTTACTTTTGTTGGAATTTTCTTACGGCACCTGCTGACCAGGATCAACATTTCTTCATTAGAAGATGTTTTTCATTCTCAGTTTTTTCTCTTTTCCTTTTCCATTGCAAAAGGTCAAAAATAATGTTTGGCTTTCTTTTCTCTCATTTTTGTCTTAGAATTTCCTTTCTACACCCACTGAAGGAGATCAACCTTTTGAAAGTTTTGCGGAAGCAATATAAAACAAAAATTTATATTTTCATTTAAAGATCATTGTACCACACAACCAATAAAATTATGGTGAAAATACTATTCCTGATCTCTTCATGGTCAATTTGGTTCATACATTTTTGAGAGCAATTAATTTGATACCTGTTATTTTCAACTTGCAATTAATTTGGCTCTTAGCGTTAACTCACTAACGGAAAATGTTTATGTGGCAAACGGTGTGTATCATTGGCATATTTAAAGCTTACGTGGCAAATAATAGACATTAAAAAATTCTATATCAGCACATCCACATCAGCAATTATATAAAAAAATCCAACAAAAATAAACAGAATAAAAAAAAATGTTATTTTCTTTTATGTTTTCTCACACTTTCTTGCCAACCAAACACTACAACAAATACAAAGAAATTTCAAGCTTTGAAACTTTCCAGCAATTTTGAAAGCAACTTTCCTTTGAAACAAACAAAAATTCTTGAAGCAAACAATTCCTCTGTTTCAATTTTTAAACCCGAAGATTTTGTCTCTCCTCTTCGTTAAACTTCTCCTCTCTCTTTCTTTTCTATGTAAACAGTAAACCACTGATCTGCTTCCATTCACACCACCAATCTCCAAAGAATTTGTCATCTCTTCTCCGATCTACTTCTAGCAAGTCTACGTCACTTACCAGTAGTTAAGCGGCATGACCCCAGAATTGGTGTAGGAGGTATCCAAGATTTTATTAAAGATTACATCCTCAATATTAGTCAGAAGTACCCATATTGGAATCGGACAGGTGGGGCTGATCATTTCTATGTTGCCTGTCATTCCATTGGACGGTCAGCAATGGATAAAGCAAATGAAGTGAAATTCAATGCAATTCAAGTTGTGTGTTCTTCTACCTATTTCCAACCTGGGTACATTGCTCATAAAGATGCATGCCTGCCACAAATTTGGCCAAGACAAGGAGTCCTCCCTAATCTTTCTTCATCAAACAGGTGAGTATGGTTTTTATTTTTATTTTCTAATTATCATTCATACTGGAAATTTTATAAAATTAGAAATTTATAAATCCTCTATGTCAAAGTTTAACAAAGGCTGAGGATATTTTATAATCTCAGAAAACCAGTATGAAAAGTCATCTTGATTTATAATTTATTGATTTATTTGTTTTTTAAGAAGGGCATTTGGGTAGATGAAAACTTTTAAGGTATTATATGTTATTCAGCTTATAGTTTTTTTCTCAAAAAAAAAAAAAAGCTTATAGTTTTTTTAACATTTTCCCTCCCCATCTCACCTCAAAAAGAGGGGGAAAGAAAACAGAAAATAGAAAAAGGAGTTATATCTTAACTGATTGCATATCTCTTAGACCCAAAAAACTAGATGCATTTTGTCGTGTCTGTCATATGTGTTTAGGCTAATTATTATTTTTATTCTCGAGTGACATGCCCATGTAAACATGACCACTCTAATCAGTAGGAAAAGTTTGTCTCTACTTTTCCTTTCGGTCTATTCTTTATGCTTAGCTATAAGCAATCCTCTACTTAAGTATAGGATGTAGAACCACTTGAGAAATCTCCTAGGTTAGTACGTTGAAAGTATCTACAGTGGTGTATCTCTAGTCATTTCTTTTCAAACAAATTATTTGAATCATATGTACTTCATTGAAGGTCTGATTGTGCAATTTAAGTTTCTTTCCCCACCATTATCAAGTGAAACACCACATTTAGAAGCCCTCCTACATTGAAATTTAAACAATTAACCCCATGAGGAGCAAATTTGACTAGATATTATGCCTCATTAAGTAGAGGTCATTAGATCAAATCTCCTCTTCCCCCTCCTGGAGCCAAATTTACTTATTAAAAAGAAAGGTTTTTTTTTCCCATACAAATTGGTGTGCACAAATACAGTCTAGGATTTAGTCTCTTTCAATGGGGGGAAGTAAGGCTACTTACAAACTAATTCTCCCAGACTATGCAAAAGCTAGAGCCTTGTGCATTGGGTACAACCTTTATCTCTAATCTCCCAATTGTTTATCTTATCTTTTTAATCGCTTGATGTCAATTGTCAAGATGGTCAGGTTGAGTAAGTATCAGATCATCGGGATGTCTTTCCATTCTCTGCTTCCCTTTTTCATTCACCCTTGATAAGGGTCAAAAGACAATATTTGAGTTTCTTTTTTTTTACTTGTGTTGGAATTTTCTTACGGCACCTACTGACCAGGATCAACATTTCTTCATTAGACGATGTTTTTAATTCTCAATTTTTTCTCTTTTCCTTTACCATTGCAAAAGGTCAAAAATAATATTTGGATTTCTTTTCTCTCATTTTTGTCTTGGAATGTCCATTCTGCACCCACTGAAGGAGATCAACCTTTTGAAAGTTTTGCGGAATCAATGTAAAACAAAAATTTATATTTTCATTTAAAGATCATTGCACCACACAACCAACAAAATTATGGCAAAAATACTATTCCTGATCTCTTCATGGTCAATTTGGTTCATACATTTTGAGAGCAATTAATTTGATACCTGTTATTTTCAACTTGCAATTAATTTGGCTCTTAGCATTAACTCATTAACGGAAAATGTTTATGTGGCAAACGATGTGTATCATTGGCATATTTAAAGCTTACGTGGCAAATAATAGACATTAAAAAATTCTATATCAGCACATCCACATCAGCAATTATATAAAAAAATCCAAATAAAATAAACAGAATAAAAAAAATGTTATTTTCTTTTATGTTTTCTCTCACTTTCTTGCCAACTAAACACTACAACAAATACAAAGAAATTTCAAGCTTTGAAACTTTCCGGCAATTTTGAAAGCAACTTTCCTTTGAAACAAACAAAAATTATTGAAGCAAATAAAAACTCTATTTCAATTCCTCTGTTTCAATTTTTAAACCCGAAGATTTTGTCTCTCCTCTTCGTTAAACTTCTCTCTCTTTCTTTTCTATGTAAACAGTAAACCACTGATCTGCTTCCATTCACACCACCAATCTCCAAAGAATTTGTCATCTCTTCTCCGATCTACTTCTAGCAAGTCTACGTCACTTACCAGTAGTTAGAGTTCTATCTGTCATCACAATCGGCCTTTGACTCACAAATCTCCAAACCCAGTTACGCCTAAATCTACAGTAGCAATAACGATGTCATATCATGCGAAGGCCTACGCAAACGTTGCGTTCTTAATCCCTACTATTTCTACCACTAAATCCATCATTCTCTGCTTTGCCTAGCCTTCAACAGCGATCAAATGATTTTTCAAACGTTGTTCGGTTGATAGTTGATGCATTTGAATTTTGGATTGGTGTTTCGACCCACAATATATCTCAAACACCACTACTGGGCCTAATTTTCCCATCAAAATTCCTTTCAGCCTCCAAGGGCAAAAACTAAATTCCTGCTATGGGCTTTAATTAATTCACATTAAAACAAGGGTGACAGTAAATGGGCTGGGTTTTATCAATCAAGTTTCTTCGGGGAAAGCACGAGATATGTCACTCGTATCATGTGTGATGCGTTCCCTGTAAACAGGGATTGGAGTTGAGTGTAATTTTGCTAAACCAAAATGTTATAAATCTGTTGGTATTCTCATACTCATGTGATGTGACCACTTTTTTAAGCATCCCTTTAAAAAAATTTTGAAGCAAAATCATATTCATTGGCTTTCTGTTTTATGCAGTCAAGCGACATCTGTTACTGAATATTATTCGAACTCTTTAAGCCTAATTCTAAGGTTTTGTTGTATGTATAATGAGAAAGTTGGGTTTCAGACCTCTGTTCAAACTAATTTGTTTGAGACTTTAAAAAGCACTTACTGAAACACATGTTTCTCCATTCAAAAAAAAAAAAAAATGTTTCAACTTTCAAAGTCTATTACATAGTGTTGGCTAATAATGCTGAATGAAACAATGTCTCCAGTACGAAGTTTACAAAATGATGAACCTTTCAAAATAAAGGAAATAAACCCAAATTTTTAGCAGCCATGTCTCCCAAGAACTAGATATATTAGCAAAACAATCTATCCTATATATATATATATATACATATACATATACATACATATATATATATATATATGTATATATAGAGAAATGTTAACGAATATCCTTAAGACATTGGTTAATAATCCATTTAAAGAAAAATTTTATGGGAAAAGAAAAGAAAAAAAAGCAAATATTAGCAATGCCAATTTAGAGTAAAAGCTGCATTACAGAATAGGGCTTCTTCCTTTTTTTTTTTTTACAAAAGCTAAATAGAAAGATTTAGCCCATTTTTAAAGACAAAAAACATTTGAGTGAAAATCTAGACTATCTAGTATATCAACGCCTAGATGAAACAGAGAATAATTTACTTGAGACAGATCAAACATAATTTCTTCCAAATCTTTGGTGTTCTATCCGTACATATCCCAATGCTAAAATCTACAGCTACAGAATATAAATGAGAAAATCAATAGGTACTCCGTACTCATATGAAGCTTCTCTTGTCTTCCTATCCTTCTCTTCTTCTTTTTTGATAAGTAATAAAGATGTATATTCAAGAAACTACCTCATGAAAACAACATAAGGTAGGCAAAGGATACAGGGGAGGAAACAAACAGGAAAACAACAAAACAAACAACAACCAACAAAAACTAAGAACAAAGAAGAGAACTGAGGAACAAAGGGAGAGAGTCACTAGAGGTGAGTCCCCAAGCCCTAGACCAGTCAAAAAGAGAGCCACTGAAGAAAGCTAGCAACTGGTCATCGGTTTTATCCTTGTCTTCAAAGGTTCGCCAGTTTCGCTCCCTCCAGATACACCACATTAGACATAGAGGAACTAAATTCCAAATGCAAGAGGAGTGTTTTCCCAACCAATTCCACCAACCAAAAAGCGTATCTGCAACTGATCTTGGCATAACCCAAGAGATCCCAAAAGATCTGAAAACCAAGCTCCACAGCTGATGAGCTTTGACACAATGGAGTAGCAAATGATTCACCGTCTCCCCGCTACATCGACACATAATGCACCAGTCAACAGAATCGAAGCCTCTACCCCGCAAATTGTCCCCTGTACAGATCTTCTCCCAAACTGCAGTCCAAACAAAGAAAGAGACGTGCGGAGGGGCCTTAACCTTCCAAATACCTTTCCAAGGGAAGATAATAGGCGAGGGACTCCGAAGCTTATCATAATAAGAACGGATGTCAAAATCCCCCTTCTTCGACAACTTCCACCTCTTCACCACATAGATCATTTTATTTTGATTCAAACCCCTTTGCTAAAGCAAATTCCCGCTGTTGACGACGTTGTTCTCTCGGTATCATGTGAAAAGACACTAAAATGGATCACCGATCCCATACTTAAATCAATGAATCAAGTATAGACAAAGCTCTTTAAATATTCCAAAATGCATAGGAAATGCACAATCCCATGTTGAACAAGTTTTCAAATAGACTGTTGGTTTGTAGTTTTCATTAGTTTCAAAAGTGCCCGCAACACAAGCAGGTAGGCAACTAAGCAAAAAAACTTTTGATAACAGAGCAACCTTTCTAGTGAAGAGCCCTTTGGAGTTGTCTCTAGTCAGTAAAACCTATGAACAATTGACCCCATCTGCTAGAACCCTTTTTTTTTTTTTTTTGGTGATAAATCCCACCCACTAGAACCTGTTGCAGGATAACTAGGAGCATTCACCCCTGACGGGTTAAGTATTTTATGCTCATGCCCAGGGGCAAAACAAAATTCACACTGTTGTCATACATAAGTTATATTTGAAATAAACAGGTACACAGACGTCCAGTTAAGGCAATTTTATAACTTTTCAATCTCAAGCTAACCAAAACCCACCTAAATTTGGCCTGTTGGTAGTTATAGCACATGTATTTTCTGGCATGTATCAGCAGAGATACATGTAGTTTGTCAAAGACCAAAAGCATAATGCTTGTAAAAAATCATCCACTACATGCTTTCAACTCCATGTGTTTATCAAAACACAAGTTGAAGTAGGAACTTACCAAAATCATCCCCATATTAATGACCTTGTGTTGATACTCCTTACCCTACCGAAAGTGCACTTATAATTCCCCCACCCCCCTTCTTTCTCAAGTCAATTTTCCTTCTTTTAGCAACCGAAAAAAAGAAGAAAAAAAAGAAACTCATTTTACCTTTAGCAGACTAATGATAGGGTCAAATCTTATTAGGAAAAGAGAGGTCTCCAAGGTTAACCTAGCCTCTGAAGATAACTTCAATAAAAGATATGGGAATGAGAATTGTTGTAAGTGCATAATCTAGACTTATTATTGGCTATTCAATCAAAATTCCAACACAAGGAAAGGCTGTATCACTTCTTGCAGCTCTGAAATTCCTTAATTACAAAAGATTAGAAAGGTTATCTTTAGGCATATTTGGACCAAGAAAAAATCTTGGAATCTATTGCTCTTAACCTCTTACTGAAAGGCATCATTTTTTGTACAGATCATGAGCATTTATGCTCTCAAGAGTTGCAAAACCAACTAATGAAACTTTTTTTTATTTGTAAGTTCCACAAGCATTTGGTGGGTACTTGATTGGCCAGTGGTGAATTTCCATGAATTTGACTGTCTGACAACACATTTTGCAAAAAATATTTTGTTTTCTTTTTAGTGCTCTCCAATCGTTTGAATTTTCAGTTCCATGTTACCATTAAATTGCTCACTATTGGATTCTATAGAAAATGTACATGTTAACAAACAACATAATTTGGCCAAATAAAGTTTTGCTAACACACTCCAAATACTTTATGCATTTTCTTTCTTTATTATGTTATACGTTTCTAATTTATTATTAATATTAAGGATTTTTATGATAAGTATTGATATTAAGGCAATTTCTAAGACTTTGACTTCTATAATCTGTTTGGTTCTTATAAATTTGTTAAGATAATTTCAGCTGGAAAGGATGGGCCAAGCCTAATTCACAGAGCAGTCAAACCTCTAAGAGCCTTCTTAGACATTTCCAAATGTCTTAAAAGCTTTCTTCTAGTATACACAACTGTCATTAACCCCATCATGCCATTGCTAACCTATTGGCAGCCGTATTTCTGCACAAACAGTCAACCACAATTTTTAAGGTTTTCCCAAATTCTTTGCACCAACACCTCAAGCCTGTGCCATATGCCCCCCCACCACCCCCTAATGGCATAAGTGTTTTATTAAAACAGGAATCTACAATACCATAAAAAAGAACATGCATGCCAAAATGAACATGATATTTTAAACAACATTATAAAAAACTAGATTAGGCAGTTGAATCACAAAAAATATCTGGGTTCGCATTATTGCATTGATTGGTGGATAAACCAAATTTAAATTTAGGAAAATGCTAACAAAGTGCCTTAGGGTACTAGTTAAGAATCCAATTAAAGAAAGTTTTGATATCATTTTTATAAAAAATGAAAAAAGTTGTCAAAACATTAATTGCTTTTTTTTTTCACATAAAAATTTTCTTTAACTGGATTCTTAACTAGTGCCCTAAGGACGCTCGTTAGCATGACCCTTAAATTTAAATAGTCATGTCATTCACATCAAAATACAGTCATAGATTTTGTCAGTATTCATGTATTTAATACTGTTCTCAATATTAAAAGAATATATTCATTTCTATTATAAAATGAGTAATGATGAGACATGGGAATGCATGAATAACACTGTGCCAAGATGGATGGTAGACGTATTACCACTCAAACTAATTTTTGCAGGGAGCAAATATGTAATCCGAGAGAGTGATAAAAAGTACATACCCTTCTTTCCCAGTAAGGAAGGAAGCACACGAAATCATAGACAGGAGTAATGGTTGAAACTAGAAAGACATTGAGTCCAGTAAATACCAAAAGTGCTGTCATAGGTCGGGTTCTATGCGGCATGTTTGATTACTATCAAGAAGTTATCCCTGCAATCACCACTTAATGATTGAGCTATCTTCATTTTACATACCAAAAAAAAATGAAAACTAAAAATCAAACAATAACCACAACAGCCCACAAAAGCTAATAAAAATAGGCCAATTTAATAACTTCACGATTTGCAAAAATTCTGAAATGATCATGTCATCTCCAATAAAAGGTCAACTTGTATTTTTCTGAATTCCATAGGCTTTAATTCTATACACACGACACAATAAAAGGTATTTGACACCTAAAAGCTAGGAATGAGCTATATTCTAAGCAAACCCAGTTCATTTCTGAGAAGCATAAATCCAAAAATCACATTCAAGACTTCACAAACATTTCATCAAACAAGTGGTATGCTTGAAATGAGAACCCACTCCTTGCCCCTACTGGAAGCTTACCCCCGAATTGCACTCAGTCACGTAGTACCATCAACGCTAAAATTTGAGCACAAATACAAATTTGTCGTATAAAGCTTAAACCCACACCCCATATTCTAAGCTTGTGAAAAGAAAACAAAAGGTAGAGAGAGAGAGAGAGAGAGAGAGAGAGAGAGAGAGAGATGTGCAAGCACAAGAACCAAACCTTGGATGAATTTGAAGTTTTCACTTTGAAGTCGTTTGGACTTTGAGAGAGGTCTAGTGGGTATGGCTCTCTGTGACTCTATAGTCCATAGGAGAAAAGCTGAAGTGGTCGAAGACAGGGGTATCTGTGGGAAAAGAAAGTATTATAAGGGTATTTTCGTAAAACTAAATGGCTAGAGTAAGGCCAAAACGGGAAAACAATTTGGACCTTTTTTTATTTTTTTTTTTATTTTTTTTTTATTTTTTTTTTTTTGGGTTAGGAAAAAAGAAGGGTTCACTACGTTACGTTGGCCCCAGACAGGGCACTAGAGTTGGATAAGTCAGCCAACTCGTATGGATGCTCACCAACAGACTTTTACTGGAGGTAGAACTCGAATTTAGGTGGGTTAAACGAAGCGTTCGAGCCTTACTAATTGAGCCAAGCCCCTATTGGCGACCATTTTTCTTTTATTCATGTAAAAAAAAATCTCTGTAAATAAACTGAAAGAAAAAAAAAAAAAAGATTAATCTATATACAAGAAGGAACTTTTTAATAAACTAAAATTTAGAATTTGGAATTGAGTAAACTGCTGGATTTTGTGTGTACTAATTTTTAAGAAAAAATGTATCAAATTGTGTAAGATATATTTAAATAGAGTGTTCTAATTTTTAGTAAAAAAGTTTCTTTGGTATTTTTTTTTTTTTTTGGTTAATTTTGTTGAATTACAATTTTAAACCCATTTTTATTTTTTAATAATATGAATTATCTAATTAAATTTGGGGTATTTTTGACATTTTCTGAAGCCATAAGAGGATTCCTATCTTTGAACTATACTTTTATATGGTTAAAAAACACTCTCGTTAATGAAGGGTAACTTCTTTTAGAAATAAGGTCATAAATGTCAAATAATAAATTTCATTTTGAATTCAAAAAGAGAACTCCTAAAATTTAGGATTTTTTTTCCCTTCACGTTCATCTTTTTATTCCCAAAAATTTAGCTTTTTTATTTATTTTTATAATGGATGCAAATTATTAACCTTTACCAAAAAAAATAAAAAAGTCTCTGAGCATGTGCGTTAGAGGCTAGTCCTATATAAATCCATTCTTTTTTTTGGATAGAGAAGCACATTCAATTTTAAGAGTATAATACATGTATAAATGTTTGTTGAAGGCCAAAATTTCACAAGAAAGCCCATTCCATGAAAAGTAAGGAAAGACCATGGGCCTTAACAAAAGAATGCCCAATTCATGAAGTTAAGAAGGACCATGAAGGCCCAAAGTCCTAAAAAGAAGGAAAAAGAAAGAAATAATAATGAAAAAAGAAAAGAATCTCGGTCAGAGTACATGCAACAAGGATCTCGGTTAGAGGATATGCAGCAAAAAGGGCATCAAGGCCCTAGGACCTTGATGTGTCCTTTTGAACCTTAAGAAGATGACTTTGTCTAGCACATGGGAAAACCAATATGTATGTTTAGATTTCTAGCAAAAAAGCCATTAAAAATCTAGCAAAATAGGTATTTTCTTTGTAACCCATGGTCCAAGCCCGTGGGATCCCGAGTGAATAGTAAGGGAGAAGTGGTTTGGTTAGTAGGGGAGTGATTTTTGGTGAAAGGAGGATCTCGAAGGTTTCCCTTGGTTCATATATTTGCTTGGAATGCATGAACCAATGGAAAACTCAATTCCCCCATGTGTATGATACCTCCCCATAATTTCCTCTCAATTGTCACTTTCAACTAAAACTGTCATCAAGTACATTGAGCAGCCCACTCACTCATTTGACTTTCCAATAAGGAATCTTTCATTTATAGCTAAAGTCAAATGCCCATTTTGAGTTATAATTGCCTAAATAAGATAAACCTTTGCCCAATGCACATTTTCAGGTTCAAAGGACATGATTTTACCTAGCAAACCTGGAGCGTCCTCGCCTAGGGTACCAAACCAGGTCTGCTATAAAAGGAACACTAAGGCATAGCAGAAAATGGGGATTTAGAGGAGAAAAAATGGGGATTTAGAGGGATAGTTCAGAGGTTCAAAAGATATATTCTTAGAGCTTTAATAACCCAACAAGGAAGAGAAAGAAAGAAACAAAATAAGAGAGCCAAGGTGGAGGAATTTGTCTCATATCCTTGAGATCATTCAAAATATCAATTAGCCTCCAAAGAAAACATATGCCAAAACATGCATACATCAAATATCACTCTCTCCTACAAAAATCTTCCTCACCTAACTATCTTGGAAGGTATGAGGGTCGATTTTGGACGGTATCCTGGCCTAGACTTAAGCAAGGACCTCGAGCTCTCTTGTTATAGTTTGAAGGGACTGGGCTTGGTTCACTGCAGCTAAACGAGCTGTTTATGAACCAAGTTATGCACAGAGCAAAGATCCTACAACACATATACACTGGCAAGCAAGAATATATGTATTGAAAAGTAAGAAGAGCAGCAAAATGAGACAATGTAATGTAAAAAAAAAAAAAAAAAAAGCACACAGTAATGATTGGGGATCCCCATAATAATATGACATATTTGATTATCTTCTTAATTATAGATTACAAAATGCTCACTAAGACGTGTTCCAAGGTCCAAATAAGCTCAAAAATCATAGATTTAGATTGCTATTCAAGCCTCCAAGACTTGCAAAGTTTGAATCTCTTTAAATTCAAGTATGTTCTATAGTGGCTGTATTGGGATACCGGGGAGAATTTCTCTTTCTTTTTACTGTCTTTTCTAAGTTTTGACAGAGTTTTCTCAATGATTCTCTTATGATTCACTATTGCCGAATGCCCCTCCAATGTTGGTTGCCTTCCCCTTTTATAGTGTCAAGATAGGGTTACCAATTTCTCTCTTTTTCCCCCTAAGTATCAAAGCTCGTACTGTGCCAGTTACTCAGAGGGTTGGTTCTTTCCTTATTCCTTATAATTTTCTCCTTTTTGTGCTGTCTCCCTAAAAGTCTCTTGTTCACTTTTCTTCTGTGGTTCCCTCATGTAGCTGACCTTTGATCTCTCTTCTTTCCATGCTTCCACGTCTCTGTCCTTTGTCATTTTTCCATAATGAGTCGAATCTTTCCCTGCCCAGTCGAAGGTTTTTCCTAACTACTTCCTCTTACGGTTCATCTTTCTGGGTTCCTCGAAGTACCAGCCTTTTGCTCACGAGTTGTTGCTTTCTAAATCCTCTGGTTCTCTGCTGCGTTACTGAGCGCTTGAGGAGGACATATCTGTCCTTTGTTTTCTTGTGCTTTTTGATTTCCCCCTTTTCTTCTTGAGTTATCTTAATCTCACTCCAGCTGTGTTACGCATCCCAGGGATCTTTGGCCTTTGGCAGTCTCTGGGATCTCGGCCCAGTTTTTTCTAGCAAACTCTTTTTTGTGCTTCTGATCTTGGCAGGTTGGGCCTTTGCTTCATGGGCTCTAAAACCTACTCTTTCATGGATCTTGGGCTTCAAATCTTTGGGCCTTATGTTATGATTTTTTGAACCTCAACAGAAGGCAATGCCCAAGCAAAGCCACTTGGACTTGAGTTCCAAATCCCACAAGTCTTGTGCAAAAGCACTAAGTCTGTGAGAATTGGGGCTAGGATCCTCATGGCTGAATCATTCTCATGAAATTCATTTACATATATGTATATGTATTAAAATGTATATCCTAATCTAAGAAACTAACAATTATTGAAGATATGTATATTGTATAGTGTGTTCTTATGCAGGACTATAAAGGTATAGGAAAATGATAAAACTCCATTGCATAATAAGCATGGAGAAAAATCGTATAGTTCAGAAAATCAGCATTCTAGGTTTTTACAGGCCTAGTACCCCTGGGAACCACGACATCACGTTTGGGGTACCACGATATTACGCTCGGGGTACCAAGTGAAAGGAATTCTTTTAAATGTTCAAACAATAAAAGATAAGCTTCAAATACTCTATTTCAATCTCCTTCTCATTGTGAATATTATGAATACTTATTTTACTTATTTCGTAAGAGTCAATGGTCATTTTATGATACTAAAACACTTATAATGGTATTTTATTGCTTAGGAGGAATCACATTTTTGCCTTGAGGAGATTTATGTGACTTGCGCACAAGTTGGTTCGTAATTAGCCCCCATTTAGCTGCAGTGAATCAAGTCCAATCCACTAAACAACAAGTAAAGGGCCCAAGATCCTTGTTTCTACTTAGGCTTGGGTACTGTCCAAAAAAAGGACCCTCACAATGTTTTATGTAATATACAAATATTTTTTTAGGGAGTTTTATGTAATATACTATACAAGTATTATGTCCAGTGATGCACGATTTAATTAAAAAGATATATGTAAAAAATCAAAATTATATTAATAATTAGTAAGTCACATGATAAAACCCATTAATATTATGACATATGATACATATATACATATATTGAGCCACTTTATATAAACAAAATATGTAATAAATAAATTTTACATATTAAAACATAAAATAATGATATACAATCAAAAAATAAATTAAATATTGTATTCATTTTAAATTAGTTGAAACTCTTGCAAATCTAATTTAAGGTGAAGAACAATTTTAAATTTCTTATAATTTAGAAAATATTTATTTATTTATAGTAAATTATTGGCAAAAAGAGTTTGATTTGTGATAACTATTTTAATAATTAATGAGAGTGTAAACTATTTTTATGTTTATAGTAGTATGACATAGTAGTATAATCACTAAGAATTGAATAATTACTTATAATGAACTTTGTGAGAGTACTTTTTTCTTAGCACACTGGCCCAAGTAGAAACAAGGATCCTGGGCCCTTTACTTGTTGTTCGGTGGACTGGGCTTGGTTCGCCGCAGCTAAATGGGGGCTGATTACGAACCAAGTTGTACGCAAGTCGCATAAATCTCCTTAAGGCAAAAATGCGATTCCTCCTAAGCAATAAAATACCATTATAAGTGTTTTAGAGTCATAAAATGACCTTTTACTCTTACGAAACAAGTAAAATACCATTATAAGTGTTTTAGTGTCATAAAATGACTTTTTACTCTGACGAAACAAGTAAAATAATTATTCATAATACTCATAATGAGAAAGAGATTGAAATAGAATATTTAAGGCTTATCTTTTATTGTATAAACATTTAAAAGAGTTCCTTTACTTGGGACCCCGGGCGTACTGTCATGGTACCCCGGACGTACTAGGTTTGTAAGAACCCAGAATGCTGATTCTCTGAACTATACAATCTTTCTCCATGCTTATTATGCAATAGAATTTTGTCATTTCCCTTTACCTCTATAGGTCCTGTATAAAAACACACTATACACATATCTTCAAATAATTGTTAGTTTCTTAGACTAGGATATATATTTTAATACATATACATACATACATACATATATATATATATAAACGAGTTTCATGAGAATGATTCAGCCACGAGGATCAAGGCCTTAATTCTCACAGACTTAGTGCTTTTGCACAAGACTTGTGGGATTTGAAACTCAAATCCAAGTACTTTGCTTGGGCATTGCCTTCCAAGATAGTTAGGTGAGGAGGATTTTTGTGGGAGAGAGTGATATCTGATGTGTGCATGTTTTGGCATATGTTTCTTTAGAGGCTAAGTGATATTTTGAATGATCTCAAGGATATGGGACAAATTCCTCCACCTTAGCTCTCTTATTTTGCTCATTTCTTTCTCTTCCTTGCTGGGCTTTTAAAACTCTAAGAATATATGCTTTGAATCTTTGAACTCTTCCCCTGAATCCCCATATTTTGCACAAGACTTGTGAGATTTGGAACTCAAATCCAAGTAGCTTTGCTTGGGCATTGCCTTCCAAGATAGTTAGGTGAGGAGGATTTTTGTGGGAGATAGTGATATCTGATGTGTGCATGTTTTGGCATATGTTTCTTTGGAGGCTAAGTGATATTTTGAATGATCTCAAGGATATGGGACAAATTCCTCCACCTTAGCTCTCTTATTTTGCTCATTTCTTTCTCATCCTTGCTGGGCTTTTAAAACTCTAAGAATATATGTTTTGAATCTTTAAACTCTTCCCCTGAATCCCCATTTTTCTCCCATGCCTTAGCGTTCTTTTTATAGCAGACCTAGTCTGGTACCCCAAGCGAGGACACCCAAGGTTTGCTGGGTAAAACCATGTCCTCTGGTACCTGAAAAGGTGCATTGGACAAAGGTTTAGCTTATTTAGGCAATTATAACTCAAAAAAGGCATTTGGCTTTAGTTACAAATGGAAGATTCCTTCTTGGAAAGTCAAAACAGTGGGTAGGCTACTTGATGTACTGTGACATCTTTGTTGAAAATGACAATTGAGAGGAAATTGTGGGGAGGTGTCATGCACATGAGGGGAATTGAGTTTTCCATTGGTTCATGCATTCCAAGCAAATATATGAACCAAGAGAAACCCTTGGAATTCTCCTTTCACCAGAAATCACTCCCCTACTGATCAAACCATTTCTCCCTTACTATCCACTCAGGATCCCACGGGCTTGGACCATGGGCTACAAAGATAATACTTGGTTTTTTGCTGGATTTTTAATGGCTTTTGTTGGAACTATGAACATACATCTTGCTGCATATCCTCTAGTCTGACTGGGATCCTTCTTCTTGCTGCATATCCTCTGGCCTAACCAAGATCCTTGCTGCATGTCCTCTGACCGGGATCCTTGCTAGATATCCTCCGACCTGACCGAGATCCTCTTCTTTTTTCTTTATCATTATTATTATTTCTTTCTTTTTTCCTTCTTTTTGGAACTTTGGGCCTTCATGGTCCTTCTTAACTTCATGAATTGGGCCTTCTTTTGTTAAGGCCCATGGTCTTTCCTTACTATTCATGAAATGGACTTTCTTATAAAATTTTGGAGCTCAACAAACTTATATCAATGACTTCTATGACTAAAACACCTTAATTCAAAACAGATTTTATTTATTTATTTAAAGAGCATTTCATGGAGATAAAACACAGCTTTTGAGGCTTATGAGCACCATTTAACATTATTGATACCTCATGTAAGTAAAGAAGGAATAAGTATTAACCTTATGTGTGGAGTAAAGTTGCTTGAGATGATTAAATATGAGATCTTCACATGCCACAACAATTACTTTAATTTTGTAACAAAATCCTCATGCATTCCACAACAATTACTATAAATATTAAACATTATTAATACCAAAACATCATTTAGAGTCATAATAATTAATAGTTGTTCACCATGTATAAATTTCTTTTTTACCAATCTAACAAAATTTTAATGTTCAGGGAAGTTATCTACATAATTCTTCACCTTAAATTCTACCTTCCACTCTCAACAATCCTACCCACATTTATAGTTCTAAGAAATCATTGTCATGCCGAATGGGTGTCACTGTCAACAACATTTTTTACTCCATAAAAATGGGAAAAAAAGTGATATCATATGACATACCCAATAAATTTATTTTTATAAAAAATAAATAAAAATAAAAAGCAAACCTAGCCTTTAAGCATGTTTAGTTATATAACCCTTTGTGGTTTGTGGAGAAGTATCCAGATGGGCTAGGAAGTGTTTAGCAAAACGTCCAGTTTAAGGTTGGGATAGGGGATAGAGTGAAATTCTGGACAGACAGGTGGTGGAGAGATCCTCCTCTCTATTTGGCTTTTTCAGTCTTGTACAATTTTGCTGCAAACAGAGAGGCTTCTATAGAATCATCTTTGATATGTCAAGAAGCAGGGGATAGGAGAACTTGGGATGTTCATTTTATTCGGGGTCCTAATGATTGGGAGGCAGATGTGGAGGATGATTTCTTTCGATTCTTTGCATCCAATTTACCTTTAGTGACTGATGGTGATTGTATGAGATGGAAGTTGACAAAGAACAGGGATTTTACTATCTGCTATTATCATAAGTTATATGAATCTTCTTCCATTGTTTTTCCGTGGAAAGGTATTTGGAAGGTTAAGGTACCCCGACGTGTCTCTTTCTTTGTTTGGACAACTGCATGGGATAGAATTCTCATGGGAGATAACTTGTGGCTTAGGGGCTTTGACTTCGTTGACTAGTATATTATGTGTCATTGTTGTGGGGAGATAGTGAATCATTTGTTGTTACATTGTGGAAAGGCTTTTCAGCTGTGGTGCTTTGTCTTTAGAACTTTTGGGATTTCATGGTCCCCTCATGTACGATGTCAAATTTTATATTTGGTTGGTGAAATTGGTTAGGGAAGCATTCATCTCACATTTGGAATTTAGTTTTGTTGTATTTGATGTGGTGTATTTGGAGGGAACGCAATCGGCAGACGTTTGAAGATTTGGATAAATCCGATGACCAACTACTTGCTCTCTTTTCTGGTTCTCTTTTTGATTGGGCTAGGGCTTGGGGACTCACATCTAGTGATTATCTTCCTTTATTCCTTAGCTCTCTTCTTCTTTGTAATTAGTGTTTTTTTTTTTTTTTTTTTTTTTCATGTTTTTGCTTTTCATCTTTTTTGTACTTTTGATATGTTGGTGCTACTTTGCATTTAGCAGTTTTTTGAATATACATCTTTCTTACCTATCAAAAAAAAAAATATATATATATATATATATATACCCTTTTATAAATAATTTACAAATTAAATATTTACGAATCTCAATAAAAAAAATGATAAACTAAATAAATGAAAGAAAAAAGAATAATCAAAAACTTGTAGCATAAATATGACATCTACATATAAAAATATAATAGTAGCATCCAAAACGGAAATAATCCACTCTCTTAAAGTTTCAATGGAATAGATATAATCATATATAGCATTTGTGTTGACTTTGCACTTAGGATAACATCTTGAAGGGTGTTGAGGTTCAAAATTGGTCACAGACTAAGGCCCAAAGAAATAAAACGTTGGGCTCACTTCACAAAAAAATAAATAAATAATAAAGCTAAGAGAAAAATGAGAGAAAAAGGAGGGTTGGGCTCACACAATGAAGAAAAGAGAAAAGAAAGAAGAAAAGGGCAAGAGGCCCAAAGGATTGGGATCCAAAGACCCATGAAAGAACAAAGTTTAAAATACATAAGGCGAGAGAGAGGACCAAACTAGCCAGGGCCAATAAACCAAAGGGAGCCCAGTAAGAGAAAAAAACTAGGCCGGGATCCCAGAAGTCATTAGAGTCCGAGGATACCTGGGGCGCGTGAAGTAAGATTGAAGCAAAGAGGGATCAAAGACAAAGAGCATGCGGGTCTCATGCTCCAAACATGTAGTGGGACTAGGAAGTACGAAGCAAAAAACGCATGAGCCGTTATTACAACCATTTGGAGGAAATGACAAGGAAGAGTACAACTGAAAAAGCTGGAGAGGTGGAAGAAAAAGCCAAACAGCTAAAGATCAGCTAACGGAGAAGTCTGGAAACAGAAAACCAGCTAAGGGACTTTTGCTTGGTCGCACCAAAAGTAAGAAGCTATGAGAAAAAAAGGAAATGACATAGCCCTGAGCAGACTGGTATGGCACAAATGCTAAAGGGCAAAAGGGAGAAATCACTAGTACCCCTGGAGCCCGAGTTGTGCTATAAAAGGAGGAGGGGGTCCATTCTGAAAGGGCATTGAGATTCAGATAGAGATTCATTTTTTTATTCAGACATTCATGGTCTTTTTTTTTTTTTGGGATTCTCAGAAAGTATAGAACTATAGGAAGAGCTCTGTAAAACTAGAAGAAAACAGAGTAACCGCTCCCGGTATCCCAAAGAAAGCCACTGTAGCATATACTCAGATTCAACAAATTCAAACCTGACAAGTCTTGGAAGCTTGAATAGCTATCAAAGTCTGTAACTTTTGAACTTAGTTGAACCTTGTATCACGTCTTAGTGAGCACTGTAATCATAACCAAGGAAAAATTAATAAAATGCACCTCACTAATTCGAGGATTCCTAACCTTTTCTTACATTATATTTCATTTGCTGTGCATTCCCTTGCTGTTAAAATGTCATTCAATAACATATTTTTGCTTGTCAGTTATTTGTATTGTAGGAAGCTTGTTTTGTGCACCACTTGGTTCTTAAACAGCCTTTTAGCTGCAGTGAACCAAGCCCAGTCCACCAAGAATATTTATTTGGCCCAGGATCCTTGGGCCACTGTGCTGAGAAGAAAAAGGCACTCTCACAAAGGGTAGGGACGGACCCAGGTGGGGGCCCAAGGGGGCTCGCCCCTCCCCCCCGATCCAATTTTTATATATATTTTTTTTATTTATTTTTTATAATAGTTATTATATATTTTAATTTTTTAGTTGGGTCCCTTTCTCCTCAATAAACCTAGCTAGCCTCATCTAAATAACAACTATCCAACCCAAAAACTTAACAAAAACAATAAAAACATTCACAATGGTGATTGTATTTTAGCAAAAAAAAAAAAAAAAACTATTTTACCACCAAAGAACCAAAAAAATCATGTGTTATTGGAGAAGCTAAAACTAAATTTTTTTTAACTACATTAAACTGGTATAAATATCAGTTGACTGTAGCAATTTGTCAAAAATAAAATATGTAGGGGTGATAGGCCTAGTAGTATATATCTATATATATGTTGGGTCGGGGGCCTAATCTGAGGATGTCTAGTAGCTTGAGGACGGATAAGTGCTGTCATGGAAGTCCGCGTTAGAGAATGAAGAAATGGGGTTTGGTCGTAAGAGTTCAGGAAACATAACTTATAAGCAAACGTATGTTGCTCTCCTAGCAACCTTAATACCACTTCTATCCCTTCCCCTTGAAATGTAGATGAGCCATTGAAATACATTGACCACTCTTGCTCCTCTATCACTAAAACTTCTTGTGTTAGGGAGGTGAAACTTGTCCCAAGGAAGTTGGCCAAGAGATCAGTTACTACCTGGCCTTTAATAGCGGTTGGTCTTATGCATTCGATATCAAGGCACGACGTCAGGATGGCCCACTGCGTCATTCTCCCCGACAATTGAGGGCGAGTTAAGAGGTACTTCACAGGATTGCTCTTGGTCACCAACTGCACATGATGCCTCAAAAAGTAATGATTGAACTTTGACACAGCAAAGGTTAAAGACAAACATACTTTCTCAACAATTGAATATCTTAACTCTGGTCCCTTCATAAGCCTACTAATATTGTATACTGGCTTCTCTATCCCTTCCTGATCCTAAGCTAATAATGCTCTCAAGGACTGCTCCATGTTGGCTATGTACAATAGCAGGGGTTTATCAGGTAAAAGGGCCACCATTGTGTGAGGATCCGCTAATATCATCTGGATTTTCTTGAATGTTTTTTGACATTGATCACACCATACAAAAGTTACTCCCTTTTTAGTCTACTTTATAAGAGGCTTCAAAATCTCAGCTAAACCTGGAATGGATCTTCCTTAAATAAGAAACCTTTCCCAGAAAACTTCTCAACTCCTTCAAAGTTGTAGAGGGACTGAGGGCAATTATTGCTTCGGCCTTCGTAAGGTCAAAATCGATCCCTCTGTGATGAACAAGAAATCCCAAGAACTTCCCTGAAGATACCCCAAAGGCACACTTGGAAAGGTTCATCCTCAAGTTGTGCTCCCTGCATCTTTCAAAGACTTGCCGTAAGTGCAATAAATGCTCAAAAGGATTATTTGCCTTCACCACAAGATCATCAACATAATCTTTCACCTACTTATGAAGCACATCACCAAAGATCAAAGTCATAGTTCTTTGGTAGGTAGCACCTGCATTTTTGAACCTAAAAGGCATCACCTTATAGAAGTAGTTCCTAAAAGGTGTCCTGAAGGCAGTTTTCGGGGCATCTGCTGTGTCCATAAAGATCTGATTATACCCACTGTAGCCATCCATAAAGAAGAAACATTCATGACCAGCCGCTGCATCTACTAAAATATCAACATTAGGAAGTGGAAATTTATCCTTTGGGCAAGCTTTGTTGAGATCCTAAAAATCCACACAGATTCTTATCTAACCACCTTTCTTCTTTATAGGAACTATGTTGGCTAACCAACTTGGACATTCAATCTCTTTAATGAAACTTGCATTTAAAAGCTTTTTCACTTCAACCTTTATCTTGTCCTCTACATCCAAACAGTATTTCCTTGGTGGTTGCTTTGTAAACTTAGCATTAGGATCCATCTTTAACTTGTAAGTTACCAGGCTCGGACTCAAACTTGGCATTTCTTGGTAACTCCAAGCAAAAACATCCTCGTATTCCTTCAACAAGGCTATCAGCTCTCTTCTTTCTTCTTCAGACAAACTTTTGCTGATTTTCACCAATCTTTCACTTTCTTCTCCATCATTCAGATCTATCTCAACAAGTTCTTCTCACACATTCTTAACAATGTCGTTCATGTACTCAGGAGCTTCTTTCATAGGCTCTTTAGCTACGTGAACTTCTTTTGGATGTTGTATCAGATTAAGGGAATTAGGCTCGCCATCCTTCTCATCCCCTTCCTTTAACCATTAGAACTCATATACCACCCGGCCATCAGGCCATATGGTTCTTCTTATGTTGGAAGGCCTTTTTGGCTCTACAATTTATCTATGATCTTCCTCCTCCAGTTGCAAAGCAATAGGATTAAAGGTAAGAATTCTATTTTCGCCCTCAGGCTCATACTCTTGATATAAAGTCGCCTCAGCAAAATGAAGCTCTGCTGTATCAAAAGACATCTTAGTGGCCTCAATAACTACTTGCTTCTTTCTCCAAACGACCTTCACACATTAATGAAATGTAGAAGCCACAACTTTATATGCCTTCAGCTATGGACGGCTAAAATGATAAGATAGGATGTACTCCCCTCCATTACATGCATGAGAGTGGGTGCCAACCCTAAGATCCAAGGACACATGCCCTAGAGTACTTTGCTGTAAGGCTCTTATTCCTATTACTTGTAGTGGCTCTGGAATGATTCTTTCTCTTGGAATACCCAAGGCATCAAATGTTAAGAGAGGCAGAATATTAGTGGATGCACCAGTGTCTACCAATGCCCTTTTGAATCGAGATGCTCCCAAAAAGGTAGTGAGATATAAAGGTTTGTTGCCATCAACAACTCAGTTGGCTAGATCTTTACTAGAGAAGGTGACTAAACCCTTCTTGGTATGCTACTTGCATCAAACTTCCTTTAACAGCTGCCACCTCATGATTCCTTTCCATCACCCTAGTCAAAGCTTGGGTTGCCTTTCTTCTAGCCATTAGCTTAAGACCTATTCCTTCAAGAAAGGCATGTATCTTATCTTCCTGCTGAATTCTCATTACCATTTCTTCATCTACCAAAGGTGGAGGTGCTAAATTGCTGCTAGCTATGTTCTCTGCTTCTTCTTTCATGGGATCCTCATGACCTATGAAGAAAGTCATTGCCAGCTATGGTTTACATATCCTTGGGTCAGCCTTCTTCCCAACTTTGATAACCAAGTCTCCCTTGGCCACCTTATCATGGAAGACATTCCTCAAAGCATAGCAATCCATGGTATGGTGATCACATCTCCTGTGATACCTACAATAAAGTGGATTTCGCTTTTCTTCTTCTATGGGCTCACGTTTGCATTTAGGTAACACCACTACACCATCCTTTAATCAAGCTTCTAGGATGCTATATAACTTTTCAATGGAAATAGTAAAAGGAGAAGGAATGCCACCTCTCTTCGTCTTTTTACCTTTGACTCCTTTCTTAGATTCCTCTGCCACAGCAACTTCCACTTTCTTGTTTTCTCTTCTCCAAGACCATTTAGGCGTACTCATGGCTTGTGAAGTCGAACCCTTTAAAGGCTTCCTCACAGACATACTTTTTCTTCTTGCAGCCTCTACAAGTCTTGTAAAACTAGAAATCTGCAAGTTTTCGAGATAAAACCGATATTCATACAACATACCCGTAATATAAACATCCACCAGCCTTTCCTTCTCCACAAGGTCATAGCATAGCAAAGAAAGGTCTCTGAATCTGCGACTATACTCCAGCAACCCTTCAAACACCCTTTGCTTTTCATGTTATAGATCTGACAATGTGAGCTTTTCCTCTAAAGCAAATAACTTTTTCATGAATTGCATTGCTAAGTCATTCCAACTTAAAACCGATCTTGGTGCAAGACTAGTGTACCAAGTAAAAGCACGACCTTCTAAGGACTTAGAGAATTCCCTAAGTCTCAAATTATGGTCATGGGAATGGGTTGTCAGCACATCTACATACCGCCAAATGTGCTCTCTAGCATTCCCTATCATGCCTTCATACTTGGAAAAGATAGGAGTAGTGTAATTAGCAGGATAAGGTCTTCTAGTTATCTCTTCAGGGTAAGGAGGTTTGGTATGAGAGACAGCACCCCCGACCCGTTTTCAAGATGTTTGGGCTAAACTCATGTGAATGGGTGGAGTCGTGTTAGTGCCTCTCAAAATGGAGGTTCGGCTAGTTATATTTTCCTCTTTAGATTAAGAGTTTTACAATGGAGTCACCACTTATTTAATTATTGGGATAAATAAGAAAACTAAAATTGAAAAATTCCTCATTTTATTAATTTTCAATTGACTTCACATTGATTATAGGAAAATTACATGGCTTTAATCCTAGATACAATCTAAGATAAAGTACATAGCATTGTTTCCTAGTTACAATCTAGAAATTGAAAATTACAAGAATAAGCATTGGTCTATCACCCTTTGATCTAAGTTCAGAGACTATGTTACAAGGTGAGAAGGTGTTAGGCACCCACCTTGTCCGGTGAAACCGGTCTTCTAGACTATGGTGGCCAACATTTATATCACATCATCCAATATGTTATCCATCAATTTGCATGTTGAATTCATTGTGTGTGCATGTGATAAACCCTAATTCCATTTATTAAGTATTTCATTTGGATTGAAAAATAAATTCTAGTGAATGTGTGTGGATGGTGATATCCTAAATTCAAGGATTTGAAAGAATTATTAAACAAACATATTTTTCATATTTTTGATGTGGATTTAAGATTAAAATTAGTGTTATACATGAACATGTGATGAACAACCATGAACATGTGAAGAACAATTAAGAACATTCAAACATATTTAAGGGAATTTAAATGATTACTATCATGCTTTAATCTTAAACTATCATCATGGCAACACAAAAAACAACTAGGAAATGGATTATACTTTCATGCAAGATCCATATGGTAGAGGAGGAGACTCTTACGGGAGGTTCTAAGGATGGAGGAAAAGAAGAGCTAGGAGATGGAGAGTGAGTCTTACTCAATACCTTGAGTTTCAGGAAGATCAAGATATGACAAGACTACTCAATTTCACTAGAACTCAAGAAAGGAGAAGATATGGGGGTTTTTTGTGTCTTGAAATGAAGGAGAGAGAGAGTTTATATAGTAGTGGTGGAGGAAATATGAATGAAAGGACAATTAATGAGGGTTGAAAAAAATCATGAACCTAGACCTCATTTTAGCCTTGGGAAAAATCTGGTGCATTAAATGGAGAGATTGGTGGGAGTGAGAGGCAAGCCAAAATTCAGTTTTCCCGTAGCTACTATAACAGCCTGTAGAGCCAACTTCAAAAAATCATATCTGCTCAATTCTGACCAGAATTGTTTTTTTCTTGTGCTCAAATTAAAGCCCTGGATGTCTAGTTTCTGGGAAAATTAACCTCATTCACAGATTCAAAATATTATGAAAGATATCAACAAAATAGTGAGTAAAGGTCATTTGTTAGAAAACAATTTCAGCACAATTAGCATTAGTAGGTCCTAAATTAGTTTCCAATTAACATTAATAGGCTCTAATCACTTCCATTTCAGACCTAATTAGTTCCAAATTTACCATAATTAAAAGATAATTACAAAAATTATTCATTGAATGATTAATATTTAACTATCTAATTAATTAGGTGTGTGCAACCCTACTATAAAATATAGTCTTAACCAATCAATTATGACACATCATCGATCTCAAATTGATTATACTTATAACTAATTGAAATCAATTGTTCATAATTACATATAGTCGGACTCAATTTGTGATAGTGGATCTCAGCCATTAAAATTTGATTTGATGATAACTTTCAATCTGGTGGTCTGATTAGGGCTTATGACCAGTTAATTTGATCGTTACAACATCAAGATCATTTTGGTGAAATGACATTAAGGATCCAATGACAGAATTATGATGCATATTTTCAAGGCAAAATTACCCTTTTACCCTCATGTGAGGTTAAATGGGGGTTGTAAAATAAGGTATCAACCATTGGTATCAACATAAACAGCACTTTCCAACTTCTTAGTTTCAAAAAAAATAGCAGATATGTCTTCCTTGGTCAAGTAAGGAGATCCCTGAGGACCTTGACCACCTTGATGGGCTTGAGGTATGGCTGTCTCCTAACATTGGGACTGGAATTCTGCCCACATAGCAACCTGAGAATGCTGAAGGTCTTCAATGGCAACCATAATTCTCCTGTTCTTAGAATGACCAGCCTCACCAGAGGACTCTGTGCCTTCAGAGTGCATGGATATGTGATCTGCACTCGATTCTAGTTGATGGTTTTCATTCACACTAGTTAGTACTCCCGTAGCTTTCTTCCCTGGAGGCGTGGAGGAAGTAACAACAAAACAGAACTACATAACCCAACAAAAATATACTTAAAAAGGGAAATAACCAGAGATCCCTAGCAGAGTCGCCAAAAATGTACGTGCAAGTTAGATTTGAGCTTATATAGGGGAATAAAATAAGTTATCTAACAGTACATCTACATAAGAAAGCTTGAAAAGATGCTAGCTTTGACATGACACTTGAAAATGAAGAAGAAAGTGATAGTAAGAACATAAGAGGGTACAAGATGTACGTGGAAAACCTTAGAGAAGAGATAAAAAATCACGGTTTGAGCAAGAATTGAATGTTCTTGCTCAGCTCAGCTCAGATTGTATTATGCATAGTTGTCAAAACGTGAATCGTACCGTGAATCGATTTTTAATTTTTCCATATCGTGTATCATATCGTATCGTAAGATACACAAACACTTAATAAAATTTATAAAAAAAACTATAAATATACATATATAAAGGGTATATTCATTATAAATTTTGAATATATTAAACTAATGACTAATTTATTCATCACTTATGTAAAAATATTTAACAAACTAACTAAATGAATCAAACTAGCATGTATTTATAACATACACATTCAAATTACTTAAATTCAAAAGTGATAATATATTCATCAAATTGCCTAATCAACCCCATCTAAGTCAAGGCTATCATCATGTTTATAATTTTGCAAACTTATTTCTTCATTAAAATTTTCTTCATCGTCATTTGTCATTAACATTTATTATCTCTTCTTGTTCTTTTTATTTTAATAATTTTTTTATAAATTTTTTTTGGCATTCTAGTTTGTTGGACTTATAAAAATAATGATAAAAATACAAAATTTATATCGTCAATTAATATTTTATTCATAGTATATAAAATAAATTTGTAAATATTAAAGTGAAGGGTAAGTGCGTACTATGTAGTCCAATTGTAGGAGAGAAAGAAAAAAAACCTTATGAATATGTTATTTTAGTAGGGTAAACTAAGTAAATTAATAATTCTTTTTAAAAGCAAGTCTAACACCTTGTTAGATTCAAATAAAAGTACAAATTTTAACAAAAATCTCATTTTAAAGCATTTGTCCATGTAACGTATGATACGTACAATTTTAAGATATGATACAATTCATACGATACGCACACTATATTGTACAATTTATGAGCACTTACGATACACTGATACGATACAGAACTTTTTATACATGATACGATATGTATCATGTATCGTACGATACTGACAACTATAGTATTATGTATTTTGTTTCCTACCATCTCAACTTTCTACTCTCTTCTCTAAAATATCTCTTTGGGTTCTTGCCTAATACTACAGCTGCATGTCCCTCTTATAATATGAGGAATATAGCAGAGTACAAAGATAGGTGTCAAGTCATCATTTCTTTATTTTGGACATTTTCACAGCTGCGATGTTATCTGTTGATTAGAGGATAGGAACTGCGCCAACATAGCACTGGGACCTATGGGTAGGTAACTTTGTCACTGCTTGGGAAACAAGTCTTGGACATTGAGAGGGACATCAGGGGTACTGTGATTGATACACGTGTCTCTAAGGTGGTCTAACATGTATTCAACCAATAAGGAGTGTCCTCATAACTTCTGACCTTAGAAAGTTCTCCCTTTTTATGAGTGCTTGAGTACCATGTTAGGTGCATATCTTACTTCCTTCCTAAGCTAGTACATCTTTAGCACAGACCAAGAACAAGATCCCTTCGCCAACGTTTCCTCTTCCTTTACTCACTGTCGTTCCATGTGTAACGTCCAAATTCAACCACATATGCATTCTCCCATGCCTTAGTGGTGTTATGTACAAATGTCAATCTCTCTTCTTGCCCACAAACTACAAATACTGCTTTTAATATAAAATAAAATCAATCCAAGGCATCATATACGGATAATAGAAGTACAAAATTAAGTACGATAATAAGCAAGAAACTTGTATATTTGAGAATTAAAATCAGAAATATGTCTCATTAAAAATAAATAAATAAAAACATGTTATCACATCTCCATTATAACTTGACTGGCGATCAAAAACTTCTTTAGTTATAGCCCCCTTTTTAGTTTAGCTCTGGCATTTGGACGAACACTTTGAGGGTGATGGGACTAGCCTCTCTTCTTTCAAGGATTTTGCCATAAAAAACATATCTTGTAAAGGAAAAAAAAAAATTACAAAATAGAGAGAATCTAAAAATTAGAAGAAGAGAAATAGAGATAGACATGGTGAGGCCAACAATGACAACTAAAAATTAGGATTTGCTTGGCAGTGGGATTGACTCCACTATCCCAATCGGTATTTGATTGAAGAAAAGCCAATTCCATCAGGTTGATTGAAAGGAGGAAATTACAGAGATAGTGAAAGCTTCAAATTAAAGGAGAAAGAGAAGGAAGCAAATGAATTGTGTGTGGGTTTTATTTTCAGGGTTTTTAGTTTTGGGTTTTTTCAAAGATGTGATCAGGGTTTTCAAAGGATTGGTGGATGGACTGGGTTTGGTTTCTGCGTTGGGGACTATAAGGTTTTAGTTTGAAGTTTTTAGATGTCAGGTTTTTCACTTTTTTTTGTGGAGGGTAGAGAAGAGAGAGGAGGGGAAGGAGGAGAAGGGTAGAGAAATAGAGAAGAGAGAGGAGAAGGAGAGAGGTATGAGATCGATGGTTTGGGGAGCAGGTTTGGTCGTGGGTCTTTGTTTTGGAGGAAGTAGAAGGGGTCTGCATTTATGTATTGGGTTTTACAAATATAAAATTAGATTTTGAGTTTTAGAAATATAAAATCATAATTTTTATTTTTTATTTAAATAATGTTGATGTGTAAAAATGTGGGAGTTTTAAAAAAAGTCAAAAACTAAAGTCAAAATTTTCGTTTATATATATATATATATATATAGATTACTTCCTCAATTAGCTTGGTAGTTTAGAAAATTCAAAAGAACCCCTTTTTTAAGAAGCAAATTCAAATGAGAGTTGCTTCCTCGATTAGAAAGTCTTATTTTGGATTAGAATTTTAGGAAGCAATTAGAATGAGTGTTGTGGGTTTTGGTTAGCACAACTAGTAAAATCTCTAATAGTTGAATAAGAGATTTGGGGTTCAATTTTAGCATATACCAAATACTGATTGGTGTCTTGGTCTGATGATAAAGAGCAGAATCATCAAAAGTGAACGTCATAGATTAAAACTCTATATATAAAAAAAAGAAAAAAAAAGAATGAAAGTTATATATATATATATATATGTGTGTGTGTGTGTGCGCGCGCGCGCGCGCGCATAGTAAGGGCTAAAATGATGTTACTAATATCTCTTTGAGAGTTATATATTAAAATTTGCAACTCTATTGAATTGTAGTGTCATCTTAAAACCATAAACTCATTCTCATATTAAATGAATTGACTAAAACTTAATCTTTTACTCTTCCCATGACTCTTCCACTTATCTCTTAATTAATGGACATACTAAGTCTCATTAAAGTTAAATTCTTATCTTAACACATTAATTGCAAAGTTAAACACAATTAGGAGGTTCTCTATAAAACTTTGATTTGTTTATTAGAGAGTTTTCACATCATGTGCAGCACAAGTTATTTGCGTCACTGATTTTCTTGTATGCCAAACACTATAAAAGACTTTTCATTTTGAGACACAAACAAACACTTAAAAATTAATTAATTTACTAGAAAACATCTTAAACAAGTGATTATCCAAAAATTCCATATTATTGTTGAAATGAGCAAAGCGTTTTAGGATTGATTGTATCGATTAAGAAGGAAACAAAAGACATTGAACTATCAACTTCTTTGTCAATTAGTATAGCTTCTATTATTTTATTTTTTGAGAAGAAGCTTCTATTAAAATTTGATTATGAATTTGTAAAATATCTATAATGTAAATTTTTTTTGGGAGAAAAGAAATCAATAGTAATATAATTAATGTATTATATATATATAAGTTCACAAAAAAAAAAAAAAAAAAAGGTGTCGTTTTATTTATTTATTTATTTATTATCTATCTCCGAGAATTTTGGGGATCAGGGAGAAGACCAAAAATTAGTTACATTGGTACCCGTTCTCCAAATTCCTCTGACGCGGTCGATTCTTTCGTTTCGATTTTTTACACATTTACCCCTCCACTTTTAAATCACATTCTTCATCTCCAAGTAAAGCTCCTCAAAATCAAATCCTAGCCGTCCATTTCTTAAGAGATTCCGCCCCATAACCATAACGCGGTTCCAAAAAGTTATTTAAGATACGAGGAGGGAAAGCCAGAAAGGGACCCTTTAAATTCTCAAATCTAGGGTTTTTGTTTTCCTTTGTTTTTCATTATTAGTAGAATTCTAAATTCCAGGGTTTTACTTTTACCAGAATTGAATGAATAAGAAATAGAATAATACCATATAAACAATTTTGCCTGGAATTTGAAATCCCAGAAAACAATGGCTAGGAAGCGAGAATTGGGTGGCACTAGTGGAAGTAACAGTAGTGATCAGGGTGAAAGAGTTTGTGAAGAGTTAGGGCCCTGTTATTCTGAATCTCGAGGAGACGTGGTTGAGCGTCGATTTCTTCGCTCTCAATACCTTGCTGTCAAGGCCCTCATTAGTGGTATATTCTTTTGTTGATAAAAAAAAAAAAAAAAAATTAATGGTTTTTGGCTTCTTTAGCAATTGGGTTTCATTGTTTGGCTTTTTTAGCAAATGGGTTTCATTGATTCTAGTATTTTAATGGTTTGTGCAGAAGAAAGAGATGATATAACAAGAGCAGATTCTGACAAGTTTGACTCAATCTTTCACCAAGTCCAGACCTTGCATGATTCCGGTATACATATATATTTTTTCTAAATGCTAGTCTGTTTCCTTAACTGTCTGGTGCAGTTTTTTTTTTTGTTTATTAAAAGTCGTAAATTTTGTTCCTTTTTTTAGCATTGCACACAACACATTACAATAATGTTTTTTTTTTTTTTTTCAATAATTGATGGAGGAAATGCTTTGAGTGCATTTAAATGCTCATACATTGATTTCTTTAGATTTTGTTCTCAGCAATGATGGGCTATTATAACAATAATTATCACTTAAATTTGCCATTTAATTTTTTTTTTCATTAAAAGTTGTGATATCTGTTCCTTTTCTTAACATTGCACACAACACAATACAGGGCATGCATATTCTTTCATTTTTAATAATTGGTGGAGGGAATGATATGAATGCATTCAAATAATCCTACATTATCTTCTTTAAATTTTGTAACAATGATGATCTATTATTGCAATTATTATCTTCTAAATTTCCCTATTTAAGGGTTTTTTTTTTTTTTTTTTAATTTTAATTTTGGAGCTGAACCATTCTATTTTGTTCATTTTTATTGGTCATATGTTAGTTACTTACAATTAAGAATGTTAACTTGAGAGTTGATATTCTTTTTGTTTTGGTGTGGACATGTATTTCAGTACAACAACCAAGAGAACAAGTTGCTGATGCAGAGGCTCTTTCAGACATTGCAAGTACATTGCTAACCTGTGTTAGGGCATACAGTGAAGGTATTACACCTTCGGATTTTGTCACATGTCTTCTCAAACAGTTTGGGCAGCAAAGTGGACCAAGCACTAGTACAGAGAATGCTGGGAATGCTATGTTTTGGAATGATATTGGTCTTGCAGTGTCACATATTTTCAGGAGATGTTCAGGATGCAGCACCATGTAATTGGCATAGAATTATTTCTTTTTCATGTATTATTAGTTCTAAAATCATTCAAATGATCCCCTAATTAATTCATCAATTTTTCTTTCTTCAGGATTGGGCCTATGAACACTGAACTTAAGCAGCGGAAGGCGCCTGTTCAAAGAAAACGTGCGAGACACACAGAAAGTGCTCAGCCTGAACAGGTATTCATGCTTCATCCTAATGTTGTGATACCACAAATGACCAGCAATAAAATAAAAAAAGCTGTAACATAGGGAGTCAGAATGAAATTAAGCATTTTATTTTATTGAGAATGGGAAAAAAAATCCATTCTGCTTATCAAATAGAATAAAGGAAAAAAAAATTCTGTTGTAACTGTTCATTTCAAAGTGTTTGAAACGTTTCCCTGTCTACTTCCAAGAATATATGGAACATATATGTTATCTTTACAAGATTTTTATGCCAAATCTTGAGACTATTAATTATTGACTGTAATGCGTCTTGTGTCTATGGTGTATGTTTGTTTATTTTTTCCCTCTGAACTCTGGCAGTTAACTTCCCTGTAAAATGTGCAGTTTAATTACATATATGTTCCATATAACATATATATGTTATCTGTACTAGATTTTTATGCCAAATCTTAAGGCTACTAATCAGTGATTGTAATGTGTCTATGGTGTGAATTTTTTTCTTTTTTCCCCTTTGAACTCTGGCAGTTAACTTCTCTGTAAAATGTGCAGTTTGAAGATGCTGGTGCAGAAGAGAGAATAGATACTGACCGAAATATGTTAACTATGTTTAATATCTTGAAGAAGAATAGAAGTGTCAGGCTTGAAAATCTAGTTTTGAACAGAAACTCTTTTGCACAGACAGTGGAGAATTTATTTGCCCTATCATTTCTGGTTAAAGATGGTCGTGCTGAAATAAAAGTGGATGAGAAAAACTGTCATATTGTTTGTAAGATCCTGTTCTAATGCCTTTTTGCAGTTTAATTTCTTCTGTTTTGCATTCATTCTCTTTACCCCATTTTTTTTTCTTTATAACAGCACCAAAGAATGCTCCTTCTGCAACTGCTGTTGTCTCTGGGGCTGCTGCTTACAGCCACTTTGTGTTCAGATTAGACTTTGAGGACTGGAAGGTACTTTGACAAGGAAGCATAGTTTATATATTTTCCTTTGATATTATGTTCTTTCTTTTTTTTTACTGCGTTTATACATGTGACAATATTTTGTAGATCTCAATTGCTAGTGTTATTGCTTGCTATAATTGTTTTATTCAAACCGTTTTTCTGGTGGAATTTGCAGTTGATGACATGTTCCGTAGGGGTTGGGGAAGAGCTGATGCCACAAAGGAAGCAATTAAAAACATCAAGCAATTCTGAAGTAGATCCACTATCTGGAGAATCTCAAGCAGCAGTGTCTACAACACATATTAGGAAGTTGTGTAGAAATCGTGGCCTGGTTTTACAAGAAGAGTCTGTTGCTGAGAGTGAAGAGTCTCTTTCAGCTGATGAAGACTCAGTTCAGTGTGAAATTATTGAAGAAAAAATTGCGGCAATTCAAAAGATGCTCGAGCAAACGTGAAATTGGTTGGATGTACAGTTTACATTAGCATTATAATTTTTTCTAGCTGAAAGCCTGGAAGTTAGGATTTGCATATAAGTTATAGTCGTTTAGCTCTCTATATCCTACATATTCTATACTATTCTTTAAGAGGATTCCTCACTTTCATCTCCACTTTTTACATGTCCTATAATACCCACAGTCACCTTATGAAGTCTTAAAAAACCTAAATAACTTTATCAAACAAGTAAAATTAGAACTTTATGCTTGTATGTTGTGGTTAGAACATAGAGGATGTACAACTTTCCACATTTGATCATTGCTTTTGTTCATCGATGACCTTAAAGAAAGGTATGAAAAATTGACTAAACATTGATAGAAGAAACTAACTTCTACTGCTTTTGCCACCTATTGGTCCACTAGGGCCTTAAATTTCACTTCATTTTTGTAGTAAAATCTGAGTTCTCGAAAGATACCTTAGTGAAAACTGATTTGTTCACTGTATTTGGTGGGAAGTCAGCCTAATTTTGCAGGTTTTTTATTTTTTATTTTATGTGCATTATTGCGGTGAATTGATTCCATCATTCCAGTTGATATTTGCTGTTAATAAAGTTAACTTAAATGAATGGTTTTTCTGGTTCCAATTGATGCTTGAGTCCGCTACATTGGGTGGTTTTGTTCTCTGAATTTGAAGGAATGAATTCTCTCTGCTTTTTCTTAATTTTCATTTCGAGTAATTTTGGGGTTGTCACCTTTCATATATATATATATATATATATGTTTTTTTTTTTTTTATTTTTTTTTAATTTCAGGTGAAATGCGAGATAAGTTTTGATTTTACATCATTTTTGTCTTCCCATCTCTTTGTTCTAAAACTTAATCATATGCAACTAAAATGCATGTTAATGAATCTCTCAGATGACTTATTTTCACTAATAAAATGAATTCAACTGGAAATTATAGACAACACAATAGAGTAGTCGTTAGAGTCTCCTTCTCTTTAGTTTTCCAATTTAATTCATTCTTTCTTTCATCAAAGTTCTTGCCCTGTTTCAGACATGGAGGGGTTTTGGAACTTTTATGGCCCAAAAGGGTCAATGCCCACTTCGGGAAGTTCTTGGGATGAGCCTTTTTGTCACATCAAAATCATGGGCTTAGTTAATCAGATTCATATAATTTGAAAAGATTTTTGCATTAGGGTTTGAAGACTTTGTCCGTCTTTTTTGCTTGAAAGTAAATTGTAAATGCTCTCTTTCCCTCTTCTATCACAATTTTTTTTTTAAATGGATTTCCCTCCTTATCATCACTGCTTGCTGTAACACTATTATCTACTTCCATATTGTACTTTAATTCTTCTATCTCAAAGCTATTTTTGGCTGAACTGTTGTTTTTTTTTTTAATCTTTGGCTGAACCTATTTCTTCATTTCTTTTGTGTATGAATCAAAACTTCAACTTAAACAAAATAATAAAGTACTGGATCTAAAGTAGCAGTACAAAACACTAGCTTTGAACAAATGTACAATGAATTCTATTTGTACACCAATCACCAAAATAGTTGGTAGTGGGCTGATACCTAACACAGAAAATAAACACTAAAATAGCTTTAAAATCATTATTCAATGTGCGAGTGTGTTTATTTTTTTGTCCTAGATCTCACCCTACTTTTAACTATTTCTATGATTCGAGTATGCATAAATCTCACTAAATAAAGGTGTGAAACTCGAATTAGGATGAATGTAAAGTTTTGAGTTAAAGGGAAGAAAAAAAAAACATTTGACTATGTATTTCATATTGGGATGAATGTAAGATTTTGAATTAAAAGGGAGAAAAATCTCTAAACATGTGCGTGTGCAACGAGACTAGTAATCTCCTTTTTCTGATTTCATTTATAGAAATTCACAATTTACTTTTTCTTTTTTCTTTTTTTCATGTACGAAATACATGATGTGGTATAAGCCTTATTCCTTGCAAAATCAAAGTTACACTTTGGGAGCCATGATTTGGTTTTAACCCTATTCTTTGCAAAATCAAAGTTACATTTTGGGAGACAAAACAGGCGGCAATAAGGAATCAGTGTCTCTACCAAATGTGGGAAGCATTAAACGAATTGAAGCCGACAATTGTTATTTTATTTTAATTTTTATAAGAAAGCTTTATTGATATGAAAAAGAAAAATATGGTAATAGCACCCAGTACACAGGAAGTGTACTAGTAGTGCAGCAAAATTAAAGAAAATTACAGCAATCAATAGTGTTTAAAATACTAGTAAAAGAATGGCTACTCAAAACCGCCAACCACTCATATAATGAATTCAGAAAAGCCCTCTTTACCACCACCATCGTAGGTCGTTCAATGTCCTATATTTCCTTTCCTTCCAAATGGTACACATTAAGCCATCAATTACCATTTGTCATCGGTTGCACTGCTGCAGACTTTCAAAATTATTTGATTTTTTTTTCCTGGATAAATTGTTAAAACAAATAGGAGATGGAGGTTTCAAAGTCTGCTCTCCTTATAAAAAAGACTAGACTATGACACTGAATTACAAAACTCTTGACAATTTTGTGGAGGTTTTAGTTGGTGTCAATGCTGTGAATTTATAATGTTGTTTATAGTTGCCATCTCGTTTTTATTCTTTTCTCTTAATTGTAGGTCAATCTAAAACCATTATAGTTGTTACAGCATTCTGGTGCGAAATTATTCATGATATAACTATTAGACGACTACATTTATGTTTATGCATGAAGACGTAATGGTTGCTACCATTTATGCATTTTTTTTCACATCGATTATCATGTCCAAGAGAACTGTGGTTTAAAAGTTAAAACTGCTCAACAATTATGGAGTCGAGTGAAAGACTAGTCATCGGTCTAAATATATAATTCTTGAGAACCAAACACCTGTTACTGAGTGACACAGAAAGTAGACATAAGGCCCAGAGCATCAAAGCCATCAGGTTCAGTTAAGAATGGCTGCTGTGCCCTAAACTTGTACACATTGATGACCAAAATGAATTCCAAAGTGGGGAAAAATCATGCTATCTTCTTATTAATATGGAAATGTGAAATAATCCATTTGCTAACGATACAAGAACATATGAAATGTGAGAAAACAATTATTTCTTTTGCTTGATCAAAATTTTCAATAGAATCCACTTACACAATCCATGTTAATCTTAACTTCTAACCTTGGCTTTGCTAAAAATATTAAAAAAAAAAACCTCTAGCTCTGGTTACCTTTTGGAATGTCTAGGTTCTCAAATATTGGGCTGTCAACTCCCACTCCCATTGCATGCAGACCATTGTCAACATACACAACGGCACCAGTGATAGCTGAAGCCAAGGGTGATGCCAGGAAGGCAGCAGCATTCCCAACCTCCTCTGTTCCAATTATAATTCAGGCTCAGTAACAGTATGAAAAATGCCAAAAAGAAAATACAAAACATAAATTATCCTAAAGGGGCTGTATCAGCTTGTGTTGTAAAAGCATTTTCAAGCCTCTGTTGTTTAGTGGAGAAATATCACAAGAAGCTAAAGTGATCATGACCAATTGACCATAAACGAGGATAATATTTTAAAAAAATTTGCAATTTTATTGAATTGCTGTCTAGTTCCACAGAAAGTAGGCAGTATTATTTTGAACGTAACCAAATCTAGAAAAATCTGTGGAAAAACTTATGACTCACCTGCAGATAATTCTTTCTGTAGGGGTGCATTGGCTGATGAGTAATCTATCATCATATCAATAAAACCAATTGCTTTTGCAGCACGACTTCTTAATGGCCCTGAAATTTATATTAGTTTGGAAAGCATGTGAGGAAATAGATACTATCTAAAGACAAAATTAAGTTAGGAATTATATCATTTGATTTTGCCTTCTATCAAATTCAAAGGTAACCTTAACACCAAAAAATGAATCTAAGACAACAACAGGGCCAGGGTACAAAACTGAGAACGCATAATATTATGGAAACTGTAAAATCAATTTAAACTGCATGGTGAGATGGAAGCTCTATTTCAAAGGGATGGATTTGTACTTTTTAAATACAAAGTAGAAATAAAATTTAAAAAAAAAAAAATGAATGCATTTAAACTTATGCTAAAATTACCAACAGGACTACTGCAAGTGATGCCAAGTAAGATTCAAGTCCAATAAGATATCACTGGGTGGACTCTTTCAGTAATGTTTTTATGACACAACTAACATTCAGTTTGGCACCATTGATGAACCAATTATGGTAAAATCATACTGATGGTTATTTTCATTAATTGCCCAACACAAGGACATTTAGTTATCCAATCAGTCTGGGATTTTGGGCAAATTAATGGAAACATGTTTGAGTATTGGGATTTAGTGTGCTGTGATTGATTGCTAGATAAACAGCAGTGAAGACTGGGGCTAAATTAATCTCTATCTCTTATCAGTAAAACACATCATCCATATAATTAGGGAAGAGACCAGGAATGATAGATGATGTCTTCTTGGAGAGATCTACATACAGATCATTACATCATATCATCTTTTAATTGGACTATAGAGAAGAAGGATACAGCCATCCCTATAGGTCTCATTTCAGATGGAACACCCATAGCATGTACATGGCAGAATGTGGCATCAGGACATAAACCAGTCAATGAGATTACAAGAGAATTATTCTACTATTTTAGGTGAGGATATGATTCTCAATATAAAGTAAATAAAATACCGGCAGATATTGTGTTGACCCTGATTTTGTGTTTTCTTCCAGCTTCAAAAGCTAGCACCTGTGTCAAGCCCAAAAGTTTACAGATGTTATGCTAACTATCATGAACATTTGAAAAAACAGAAATACATGAAATAAGAATAAATAAATAAATAAATAAACATATAACTTACTTGCGTGTCACTCTCCAGAGCAGCCTTTGCTGAACTCATGCCTCCACCATATCTGCATGTAGAACAGTCAAAATGAAGAAATTGTTCTTAGGTGAACCACACAATGTTCACAGTGCTGAAGGAAACATACCCTGGAATGATCCTTTCAGAAGCAATGTATGTTAGAGAAATTGAAGCACCACCTGTAATGTTAAGTCCAACCAATCAGGGGAAAATTTCAGAGGTTTTCTTACTGGTTTTGGAATCCTATGTTGGTTAGAAAAATAATAATGAGATGAAGTAATTCCTATTGAGAGTATTAATCTCACACTGATAAGAAAAGAAGCAAGGTGGTGTGATAGTCCCTATAGATAGAGTGGTGGTGTAGTTTTTGAGTGTGAGAGAGTTAGAAGACAAAACTTTATCTAGTATGTTTCCCTGAGAGGCTGTGATTCCCATGAAGTAGTCACAATTCATGCAAAATATAACATACCCAAAACCCTAGAGTTCTCCCAAACAAAGCCTAAACACATATCACTTTAAGAACTTGTTTGAAACATCAAAATCACTTAACCTAGGACATGATCGAACCCTAAAGATCCGGAAACACCTAAAAATCTAGCACTCGTAATCCAAGACCACTCAAAACATCAAGATTACCCTAACCCTAAACCGGGTTCCTTACATTAGGGTGCATATTGTAAGGATTCAGACTTAAGGGGAAAATTAGGGATAAGGAAAAAAGTTGGGATGGGGAGAGGAGGGCGGGAAGGGAAGAACGTAAAGATAAAAATCAAAGAAAAGCAATAGAAGAAATTGAGTGAGAAATGTGCCTGGATTCATTATTGGAACAAAGTGCTTGAGTAAAGAAACAAATGAGTAACTAGATGCAGAGATAGCTGCAAGATATCCATTCCTTGATGTCTCCAAAAGAGGTTTGCTGACCTGCAAATGAAAAAAAAAAAAAAACACTAATCAAGTGCCTTAAGATCTTGAAAGAACAGTGTAAAAGGATAAACTGATGAACACAACACCTCTGGCCCATTGGCAAGTGAGTGCACAAGGATGTCGATGCTTCCAAAGTCCTGTTTCACAGATTCAACAACTTCCTGCAAAACATTAGAAACAAATTGGTTACCAGTGGTCAGTTGGGTCAGTTATCCCATTCATGTCTTTGCCAGTAAAGAGACCTGTAGCTCCTTACAAGAGGAGCATGCATTATAAGTTTTTTACATTTAAAGTTTGCAATTGACCATGAATTTCAATGTTCACCAAAATAAGGATTCAAACAGTTTGTGAAACAAATGCAGCTTAATCATTAGTAGGTTGAGTTAGATTAAATCCTTTTGCTATACATTTGAAAAGAAATTTGACATGTGACATGACAGATAAGACATAGTACAAACTTATAATCATATTAAATCCATCTACTTATTAGTTGAACTTTTATTCAACTTATTAACATTCATTTTTATCAATGTGAACCATGGTGTGATTTAATTTCAATACTTGATTAATTCTGTTGTTCTCTCTCAAGGAAGAAAACTAAGCACTTGTAATTTAATCAAGTCAGTGGCATTATTGCAATTTGGTTTGACTGATACTAATGTGCACACCAAGTGAAGACAAAATACTGAGATAACTTTATTCTATGTTGTGTTTAGAAAATCATGAACAGACATAGGAACTCATAGGCTCATAGGCCGATGGAATACTTTGGAGAACGGTTCATCACATGTTATGCCCAGGTCAATCTGACATAACAAATTGGTGATGTTTACTGAGTGGAGTTAAAAAAGTCTTTTATTCAATAATGACCACTGAAATTAAATAGTGATATATTCACAATAAATGATACCTGAACTGTCCAATTTGAGGATCCAGCATAGCGTTTGTTTGCTTTTACCTGCCCAAAACCACAACTAAGAATATCACCAAGAATACAATTGGACTTTATATCAATTATTCCAGAAATATATGGAGCTTTTCATTACATCCTCAGGAACATCTTCAGGATTGTCATAAACAGCATCCAATGGATACACTTTAGTAATTTCCATTAGAGAACCATCTGGTAATCTGAAAAATCAAATTTCAATTAGAAATCAACAGAGGCTTGGAGACGGTACCACAATTATTAATTGATTACCAATAATGCAGGAAACAGAACATCATATCTTACTTGCGTGACTCATCAAATTTCCCACGCCGTAAACTAGATTCAAAAATATTCAGTGCCTACATAAAACAAAAGTTTGCATTAAAAATTGTACACTTTTGTCATTACTTGAGACTCTAGAATCATAAGATCAAGATAGATCAATTTACATACCGGAACCCATGTACCAACAAGAATTTCAGCACCAGCAGCAGCAAGAGATTTTGCTATTGCCCATCCATATCCATTATCATCAGCTATGCCAGCAATAAATGCTCTCTTACCTGCTAACACAATGTCCCCGTGTTAAATGCAGCAGCATATATGTTACGTTCATATGATTTGGACAAGTACATCTTTGGCTTGACCTTGACGCTGGTGGTCATCCTAAAACATTTCTATTCAAGGCTCATAGCAAGAATGACAAAAACCTTCATGTAACACTTCCTGCCATTGTTCACTCCCAACCTCAAATTTGGGCTTTGCCTCATTGTTACCAGAGAACTGATTTTTGTGCTTTGATTCAATATCATGGTTCAGGTTTCTCCAACATTTAGACATGTGACTTATATATATATGGAAAGATTCTTTGCAAAGCCAAAAAAAGGTAATAACTACAACTACTAGCAAAAAAATTGAAGCAGCCAAGCAGGTGTTGAAACGCCACCCTTTTTCTGCCACTTAACAGCATGGCAACTCAGCAGACTATGTAAGTTTATAACAATGCTCATTTTACATGCAATATCTCAATATTTTTGTTATGCTTATGTGTGTTCAGTTGAGATACATATCAGAACTCAGGATATGAAACTAAATAGGCCTTTGTTGAGATTTCAGTGAGGTAATTGCCTTTTCAAGTCAGTGATCATGGGACACAGGAAAAAAGAGAAACCCCATCTATATTTTGCTTTGAAATGCTTGGTGAAATACCATCTTACAAGCAAAACATATAATCTTCCCAGTCAAAACCTCATCTGCAGTTGTAGACCTGGCCTTTACTTGCAGTATCAATACCATGCAACAAGGAAAAAGGTGGAGGAAGATAGTATGTGAAGCTATTCATTTCATATTTCTTATATATAGGGTGCTAAGCTACTACAATATTTATGAAAGAAAGGACCAAATGATAATAAAGACATCTTACAATGAAAGGGGAAAAAAATAGTTGTCTGACCTCTCAAATCAACAGGCAAGCCAGGCAGAGGCTTGTACTCTGCAGCACCAGACACTGCTCTTGTAACAGCCTTTTGAAATTTTACATTTCCTGATGTGAAGCTCTGGAAGAATGGCTGCCTTGATGAGATGTGGGAAGAGCTGGTAAGCCTTGTCCAAGATGCCTCTTTATGCTCAGCACTGAAATTTGCAGTGTTTGTCATAACTCTATTGCGGGAAGAAGATAAGCAAGAATTGATTGTTGTCATGAGCATGCCAGGGGTTGAAGTAGCCGCCATTTTCAATCACTTTTAAGACCTCCAAAAGTCAAAACAAAAGTCTGCAGTATTGAAAACGTTTATAGGTAATCATCAATGTAGTAAGAATGTTCATGGTATGATTTAGCGTATCATGATAATATTTGAGTATCTACAATGTCAAACGCATAATCTACCACACAGAATGTGAAAAAAAAGTATATCATGCCTGCTTTTTTCAGAAGTTCCTACATATAAACAAGTCAATAAATTAAGTTGAAAACAGATATCACTCAGCTCAAAACAAACCGGAATACACATAATATCTTAATTTCCCAATGAACTACACGCCAAAATAAAAGTAGCAGAATGAAGAAAACTGAACCATGGGCTAAATATGATCTATGTAAAATTCATCAGCATTACCAAGTATTAAGTATCAAGTATGACCAAGAAATTGGTGGAGATTTTCAGAATACATTGAAATCATGTTCACTAAAGCCAAAGAAAAATTGGTCACCAAAAAAAAAAAATAGCATATCAAAATATATGCCAACACTCAACCTGCAACCATGGTATATAAAACTATTTGAAAAGCAACAAATATTGAGAGCATTATATCCAAGATTACCCACAAAATGAACACAGATGTCAACAGAGATTCTTTTCTTTCAAAAACGAAAAAAAGTGATCAATTTTAATTCTGGGAAAGACTCAAATATGAAATAAACCCACTATTGAGGAGCCTAAACCCAATCACATTTATGTAATAATGAGAAAATAACAAGTCATTCAGACGTAAGTTTTAGACTCAACATTCACTGAGAAACCTGTACGCTCATTCACATAGAAAAGATCAGAACTCACCTTAGCTGTGATGTTTGGGATGCAGAAGTTTGAGCTGGGTGATTAGAACTTGGGAGAGAATGAGTGGTTTTTGTGTGTGTATTATATTTATTTATGTGTTTGTGTGTTAAAGTTTCGATGAAACCAATGCTGTGTTGTTTGATGTTTGTTGGTGACTGGTGGGAACTTTGGAAATGTCGAGTAATAGATCAGAGTGGTTCATGAGTTGTTGGTTTTGGCGCTCCTCAAATGACATTTATACCCCTGCTTGCTCGTTAAAACCAGCATGCTCCACATTTTAAAATTCGTGTGTTTCATGGTTTAGACTACAGTGTCCAGTTAACAGATCTTTTTTGAAAATTTTTTATGCTACTTTCATGGAAAAACTGTAAAAAAAAAATAATAATAAAATGATATATCCACAACATTTTTACAACAAATTTTAAGTACTAGATTGTTACTAGTTGTTATTGTTGAATTAAAAAAGTAATCTTAGTGCTGAATTTAAATTTGAACCAATAACAACTAATCATCTGTAATTTGTTGTGAAAATATTGTAGATATAGCACTCCTCGAAAAAAATAGTGTTTGTCATAAAAAAAAAATTTTTTGTTAATACAAGATATAATTTCTACTCTAACCTAATCCAAGTGTATATGTGTATGAAACTCCCTCTTAAAGACTTAAACTCTAACTCTCGCCCCTACACCCTACAAGTATTTATACTTGTAGAGTGACCACCGTACCAAGAGTGCACATGGTAAAAAATATTTAATAAATCAATGCTTTAAAGTATCCGTTAACTTTCCTATATTAAAACAAATATAAAGAAATAATTGAGTGGTGCTGTTTATACCATTAGATAAAACAAATAAAATCTCAATCCCAAAATGAAGAGTATCCTATAAGATGGAACAATGTTAAAGATAGTTCATGATGGAGTTCAGCTTTTTATTTTAGTGTAAAGTATAATTTACACGTGTTTTGATTGTTTCATTTAGTTCACAAAAATTTTCAATTACTATATTTAAATCCCTAAATTTTGGATTAAGATGAAATTGTTAGCATTTTATCCCAATTACCCTTTTTCACACGTGTGGAACATAGGAGCAATTTTATGGAGGAAAGTTCCTTATTCCCAAAAACCTCGTTTTATATATGAGCTTGTTCTCTCTCTCTCTCTCTCTCTCCTTTACTTGAATTGCTTTAATTGAATCCTTTCTTTCAATTAAGTGGCTGTGTTATTGCGTTTAAAATAAAATTAAATGAATAATCCTAAATTTTTAATACTTGGTTTGACTTGGCTCATTTGTTGTCCTAGTATCACCTCTAGGAATCCAAAATCTTATTTAGGCTTTCAGGTCCCATGCCTAAGTTAATTAAAATAATGAATTACATTTTTTATGTTGATTAGGCATGGAGGCTTCCATTTGTAGAATAAGAAACTTATGCAATTTCCATCACATATCTATTCTTTCATCATGTCTTCGTACTACATGTCTCAGGCTCCCCGTTGTAGTACTTCAGTTCAGTCAATACTCAATAGCATTGATTTCCTGCTGCGCAGTGGGTCATGATAGTTGTGGGAAATTGGTGCGCATATTTGCCAGAAAGATTTGGAAGTATAGCTCAGATACGCATAACATCTAGTCAACGGATGGATTCAGAACTCTATAAGAGAATTATGAATTTAATTAAACCATATCCAAATAATTTAGAAATAGGGGCTATCCATAACTTGCTATAATAAGATAGCAATGAAATGAAAATATGTTTGACTGCTATAACATAACTCTTACTGATTACTATTATATAAACACCATTCAGCATATACAACTAATAGAACTCCGCCCAAAAAATCTCTAAAACAAGTAGCATTGGTGTGGAAAAATGGGATGAGGAAGTTTTCACATTATCATGTAGTCTGATGTTCATAGCCACTTTAAGTTGTTCACATAGCAGCAATGCAAGGTCCATCATCCAGCATGTATTTCTAGGGATGTAAACTTGACAAAGATATCAATCGAAAATGGATTCACAGATGTAAAGCATTCAAAGACAGAACCCCCAAGGCTAGCACCTACTAAGCAGTACCTGCTACCAGTTGCCGCATGTCCTATGAATAGGCAAGCTCCTACAACATAATACAATAACGCAGCAAGCTATTTCAGGTAGCCAGGAGATGAGCAAAGCTCTATAAGAGAGTTCTGTCCACATTACTGAGGGCTGAGTACAAGATCAAGATCAACCATTGGGAATAGCCCACAGATCAGTCATCAAAATTAAGATTGTACACTTCAAGTCAAAAAAGTTCTTGTCTGTAGAGAGACGATTTAAGTATAAGATTGATGTCTATGGCGATCCTTCCCCCTTGAAGAATAAGAGGAACTGTGGTAGTCCCGATCTGAAAATAAAGAGGCTCAGATAACAGAACTACGGTTAAACAAGAAACCATATTGATTATGCAATACCAAAGGAAAACAAAATGTGTACCTCGTGACGAGGGATGTCTTGATTTCTCTGAATGTCCTGGGCATTCACAATAACAAGAGAAAGATCATATCACTAGATAATCAGAGAACAATTAGAAAGGAAGATCACACCACGGCACACCCATAAAACAAACAGGGACATGGCTACATCTAGGGTTGGCCCCTCCAAAATTTTTAAAATTTCTTTTATAGTAAATATAATTATCAAAAATTTAGAGATTTAATAAAATAGGTGTTGGCACTTGAAAATATTTGAGTTAGTCCAATGGTGCTCTTAGAAAAATGAAGGAATTTGCCAGTTGGTCTATTAATTATAGAGGCAAGGTAGTTTTTGTTTTCTTTGTTTCATTTTTATAATGTAAAATTTGCACTTGTATCTATTAAATTTTTCTATCATCCATGTCTTTGAAGACTTAAGTGATTACATTGAATTCTTTTATTTGCTTTGGTAGACAATTTTTGTAATTCTTATTGAAAATGAAAATTTTACAAATTTCACTATAGAGACGGTAAAAGATTAAATTTATTCTATGAAAGATTGTCATTAAGCATAAATTTTATAGGAGATACTGAGTTCTCTTTGTTGATATTTTTCAACAAGTCTAATATTAAACATTCAGAGTAGACAACTTTTCTCAAAAGAGTTTAAAAGATGATAAGTTATCCTAAAAATTATGTAGCAAATATATATACATCAAAGTTGATAATGTTGTATACAATTATTTATGAATTATGACTTACTCTAGTATTAAAGTTTATAAATCTATACACATACATGTTTGTAGGAGTTTATCTTGACTAATATATTAGTATCACAATTCGACCCCCCTCAAACAAAAAATCATGGCTACGCCCCTAAAAACAAATATTAAAAATAGCATCAGGTTCGTGAACAAAACTGGTTGTAAACATACCTAAATATTTTCCTCTATCCTTGGAACGGTGACTCCAATCCCTAACTCTATCTCTGTCCCTCTCTGTTTCCTCTCGATCACGTACACGGTCAAAATCCCTGCTCCTATCACGATCCCGGGCCTTTATTCTGCCCTCCTTCTCTCTGTCCCTTTCCCTCTCCTCTCTCTCCCTGTTTCTTTCCCTACTTGCGTCTGTTCTGTGGTCAGAATTTAATTTTGGCAGGGGCTCTTCTCTTGCCTCTCCCTCAACAGACATGTTCTTTAATTCATCATCATTTTTCTTAGACTCCTTCAGCTTGTCAAGGGGTGCTTTCAACAATACATCCTCGGATCCACCAGATTCAGTGTTAACAGTGGCTGAAGCTGACTTGATATTAGCTGTTGGGCTAGTCTGAGGAATTTCCTATAGATCAGCAATGAAATAAAAATCCCAACATGCTAAAGTGATTCAATTCTCCCTAGCCTGCAGAAATTCTTATAGAAATGCAATAAAATAAAAATTCCACCAAGCTAATGTGATTCAACTCTGCGAGGGGAGATCATATTTTAAATATGTGGCATTATGAGGTTGACCAAATTTTCTGCAGTCACCACAATTGCCATCCTTTCTCTAAACAGAGCATTCAAGTGCTGCTGTTCCATCTCCAAAATTTCGGTGGTCTAACAACCCACCTCTATAGCAAGAATCTCTGGAAAAAGGACAGCAGCAGTTAACAAACATAATGCCTCTTGCTGAGGAATTGGCAATTGCGAACACTGCAGAAAGGGTATTAGCAGAGGCTTTATGTTTCCAATGAAACTTAAAATTGTACATGAATAAAATAGAAGTACCTTCAGAACTGGCTGAGATTGTGAATCCCTCGACTGGCTAGAAAACGTAGAAGAGTCTCCGTCCTTACAGACATGGATATATTTTGCCTTGGGGAGGCTGTACAGCTCAGCCAGAACTCTGCATACTTCATCAATCCCAGACTTGTCTGCATCAAATACCTTCCACCATGGTGGATTCTCAGGAAGGGGTACTTGGAACCGACGAGCAGCAGCATAGACAACCCCGCAAGCCACAACCTCACTCTTGAATCGAACACACAAAGTTGTGCGCAAGCTGCTCAGATTTGAATGTTAAAATAAAATTAAACAACAAGATAGATTACTAATGGAAGTGTAAGCCACAGTGAAAGACATGGAACAACTGCAACAATCAGCAGACATTAATCACCACAAAAAAAAAATTTTGGGTGCTTTGGAGTTCGACCTATTATTCTGAAGCATAGAAGAATGCAATTGTCTTACAAACTACAGTGTGACTACCAACTAAACAAATAACAGTCAAGATGTCTTCTGCATCAAACTATATGCATGGCCAGGGCAACATAAAAAAGGCAATTTATAGATTCAAGGAGCTGAAGGCATTAAAGAGAGGCCTAAATATAATATGGGTCTAAAAAGCAAGAAAAGCATAATCATAAAAAATATAACAGAATATGGCCCTAAATAGGTGATTGGAGAAGGATTCATGTAGCCCACCAAAAATAAAAGCACCATACATTGTCCAAAGAGTATTTAGTGTACGCTCAAACATACTAGTCGAATTATGAACACTTCCTACAAAAATCTAATACCATACAATGTAGATTCTATATGATACTAAAGACATCTATGAATAGTCTTTTTTTTTATTTTTTTGATAGTTATGAATACTATCTATATAGATATGTAAACTAAATGACACTTTTTGTTATAAGTAAGACTTAACTGAAGAATACAAATTTTAGATGCAAAGTTTCCTTGTTAAATGTATAACCAAATAATAAGAAAAGAGAGTGCATAACTTTTGTCCATGAGTAGTTAATTTGCAAAAATTACCTATCATTTGCTAGATTCCAAACTTCCTGCCTCAGTTCTGTAGGTGTTTCAAGAATGGCAAGGTAGTTAAATATGAATTTATGAGGATGTTCAACATGACAAACAAATCCCATCTCTTTCAATATATGTCTTTCTGTTCTGCTCAAGTCAGTCTTGAGGTCATGATACTTCTGTTAGAAAAGAAATAAGAAAAACAAGGAAACCATGAGAATTTACGGCTTTTTTTTTTTTGGGGGAGAAAAATAGGAGGACTATATAAGTGCAAAGACACCTTAAGTGCTAAAATTAACCACCTATTCAGACAAAGCTATTATACTTGGTGGTTGCCAAAAAGAAAAAGAAGAACAAGTAATGAAAAAATTCAACTCTTGTGCCACAGAAGAAAATGATTAAAAAAAAAAAAAAGGTAATTCCATGGAAAAGAAGGTGAGTGCTTAACCTGTGAACCGATCTCCAAATGCTCTATAGGTAAGTTCTCCATCCTACATTCCATTCTGTGGAAAACAATAAGGACTTGTCTTGCTTTCATTGGGCTTTCCTCAAGCTTTGATGCAAGCCACACGCAGCTCGCAGCAACTTTCTGCAAAAAATTATCATATCCCAGAAAATTAAAATATCCAATTTAGAAACACAACTATTATTCATTTGTTGCCAAGAAAATGTAAGAATAAAAATACATTCTGGAAAACATTTTTAATGAGAGGTGGAGTGAAGGTAGGGTTCGAACTCATGACCACCTTCATTGATAACCTGATAAATCACTAATTGTCCCAAAATCTTCAACTATTAGGAAATGGTGAATTTAACCATAATTCTAACAGCTAGAACATCATGGATACATTTCAAAGAAACCCTTTTCTTTCCTACATTTATTCTCTATGTAAAGAGAGAATGATAAGAGACAAAACTTAACCTTAACATTGAAGCGGGCAAACGATTTCTTGCAATAGAAACGATGGAATAGAACCTGCCCGGTCGCCACAACCTGAGGTCTGTAAGTAAAAAGATTAAGGTAACATATGAACCAACAAAATTAAGAAAAGTAAACAATTTCATAAACCCACCATATAAAGAAATCAAAAAAACAGGATACAGTTTAAGCAAGATGCCACTTTTTTGGATGAGATCACAGCCATAGATTCGTAAGGTAGTTTCAGTTGCTTCATCAATGCCATCTTTCCGAGAAGGTGAGTTCTTTAGTTGCTCGTCGGTTAAGTAGAAATTGTCAATCGCCGTGTATATCATTCTAAAACAAATAACTCAACCAAACTGCCACAACATAGCAAATAAAAAATTTTAGCATAAAATACCCATCAAATTTTTTCAAATTTTTTTTTTTTTTTAAGTCACAAACTTGAAACTGTGTATAAACATGAATGAAGCATTTAGATTGAGAAAATTTGGAGGTTACCTTAATTATTGTATGGGTGCCGAACCTTGAGGGTCTCTAGATCCTATCGCCGTTGAACTCGCCGGAGGGTGGCTGGTCTGGCCGTTGGGGGTGTACCGGTGCTATTGTGGTGAATGGTGATGGAGACTGCAGAGGCCGTTGGGGGTTTCATTGATTTGGTTTTAAAGTTTCTTAAAATTATTATTTTTGAAAATAACACTAAAACCAATCTATTTTGTTAAGTAGCATAGTTTTGAAACTATTTTAGTATCTAACAACTCGAGCCCAAAATACTCAATTTTGGAATTATAAATCGAGTATATCTTACTTGATTTTCCCATCACACAGCAATTAAGGTGAATATTTGGTCCACGTAGGCATTGAACTCGAGTTAAATGGACTTGAGCCCTGTCATATAAAAATTGAGTCCTTAGGAGTTAGGACTTGATTTAGTGTTGCTTCCATTTGCTTCAAGAATTGGAGATGAACTTTCTTATTCTTCCAAACCTCAAAAACCCATGAACAAAACCAAATACAAAACTCAAAACAAATACCTGATCGGATCGAATCTTCTCCTCTAGCAATATCTTTTCTAGAACTCCAACGTGTTTTTCTCTTCCACTAGAGCGGCAGCAACATAATCGGAGTGGCAGCGATAAATCACACTCACATTAAGTCCGATCTGATTTCCCTTTCTTGAAGCCTTCGCCGCCATCGCCTAAAGCTTTTTAGAATCGCTACCTAGGTTGCTTCTCCTCTAGCAAGATCTTCTCTAGACTCCAACGTGTTCTTCTCTTCCACTGGAGCGACAACGAGATCACCAGAGCGGCGGCGAGAAGCCACATCCACATTAAGTTTGATCTGATTTCCGTCACCTAAAGCCTTCGTTGCCATCGCCTAAAGCTTTTGCCGCCTAGGTTGCTTCGTTATTGCTTTTCTGGTGCTTTGTTGTTGAGTATTAAGTGGTAATAATTGCTGGGTACCGAAATTGAGCCTTATAGACTCAATTTCAATTTAAAAGAATCGACTCTGTAAGGCTTGATTTTCATGCCTACGTGGACAAATTTCCACATCAGTTGCAGCACGATGTTGAAATCGAGTTCAGTGTACTCGATTTAGCATTCCATAATTGAATCTAACAAACTCAAGATGCTAGTTTCTTAAATAGTTTGTAAACGATGCTAACTAATGAATATGTTTAAAAAATGATGTTATTTTGAAAAAAAAAAAATCCTTCTTAAAAGCTTTGGGTTGAATCGAGTTTGGATTAACAAAACTACCCAAGTAAGTGGATTTCTTTATTTCGATTTTTTTTTTGGCTTGTTTATCTCTCCATTTTATATTTAATTAAGTTGCATTTATTTTGTGGGTTCTAGTTAACTTAACTCAAACATCTCTAAGGATTGAATAAAAAATTTAGGGTTCAATCCCCACTTACACCAAAAACCGATTGGTGTCTTATCCTATGATTTACATCCTTTTTGTTCTCTCAATCTTTATAAATTATTGATCTAAGATATCGAAAACTCTTGCTCTTTAGTATCTCTTGGCCATCGAGTTACCGCCCATTCATCTCTATTTCTACTTTGACTAAACTTACATTCAATGCACTCTATTTAATTATACTTAATTGAAAACCTTTAGATTCTAGGGTGTCTTGCCAAATTTCTAACTTGACATTAACTCACTTTTACTTCTCCCTGCTAAAACTATATCATATGCAAAAAAGTATACACCAAGTGAATGTACTTCCTCTTAAATCAATTTAGTGAACTTATCCATCACTAGTGCAAAAATGTATGGGCTTATTGCCGATCTTTGATGCAAACCTATAGTGATAGGAAACTCACTTTGTGATTCCTCCACTTGTTCTCATACTAATTACAACGTTGTCAAACATATTTTTAACAACTTAATATACTTCAAAGGAACCTAATTCTTCTCCAATACTGACAACATAGCCTCTTTAGGTTCCCAATTACATGCTTTCTCAATATCAATGAAAATCATATGAAAATCCTTACAGGCCTTTCTATATTTTTTCATTAGATGTCTAAGTAAGAAAATAGCTTCCATTTTCGTCCTAGCATAAAACCAAATTGATTATTTGATACTGTTGTTTCATGGCTTAACCTATGTTTGATCACTCTTTTCCATGGTTTGATGGTGTGACTATGTGACTCATAAGTTTAATTCCTCAAATAATTTGTATAGTTTTAAAAATCCCCTTGTTCTTGTAAATAGGTATTAAAGTATTTCTCCCCCACTCATTAGGCATTTTGTTAACACTTAAGATGGCTTATATAAGGCAAGAATCAACCTACAAAACATTATCAGCAATTAATATAAGATAAAAGCTTCTAACAAAACATCAGACAATGACACAATAATGAAATTCACAAAGATAGTTTTGCAGTATAAAGTTGATCTCCCAGCTATTTAAAAACTTTTTTTTGGCAATTTTTTAATACTAATTTATTTGACTTAATTTCGTCAGTTTTTATTAATTAAAAATGGCTCTTATACATGCATTTATACGAGGAGAAAATAAGGCAGTCTACCACTCAAAAAACAAGTTAAAACATATAAAGAAAAGGACATAGAACTCATACTGAAAAGAATGACAAGTATACAAAGGCTACTGACAAGGACTCATTAGGAGACATTAGCAAACACACCCTCTTTCTTTTTCCTTTTCTCTTCTCGTGGAAGTAAAGAAAAAAAATCTTCATAAAAATTATATGTCTTGCTATTTAAGCAAGATAAATTTCAACATAATAACATATACATCTTACCGAGAGAATGGTGGGTTCAATTGCTGTAACAATCCACTAAAAGATGGAGAAATTACCATTACATTATATCTTACTGGATTGGTGGGGAAGTGCTTAAGACTTCAATTTAGCTATAAGGTACAGTATAAATCATTAAAAGTGGGGGAAAATATAAATCTCAATGTAACATCCTTAGTGCACCAACTCTTTTTCAGGAAAATGGTTATCTTTTGTACTTCATTAATAAAACCTCTATTCTGTTACATAGCATTTTCATTAGACCAAAGCACAGCATGTACCTGTATAAAAGCTATGAATTCCCAGTTCATTAGTGCAGTTTCAAATTATTATCTCGCACAATTGTAAATTTTATAATAATTTACAAACATTAGAAAAAGATAAGACAGCTCAAATTTTTATTTAGATGAGAAAAAGATTTGAACCTGAAAAACTTGGTGCATGGCTTCGATTTGCTTCCTACACCAGATAAGGAGTCCATTTCTGTTGCAAAAAATTAGTTACATTTTCTCAGTTAATTCCTCTGGATTCTTAATGTAATTACTCTGACTATCAGAAACTCATTAAAATCTTAATTTCGTAAAATTTCACTCACAAAAGGGGGAAAAAGTTTCTTTTCTACAAAAATAAAAGTCCAAATAGTCTATAAGAACACATTGTTTAGTTACCTACATGTAATCAATAGGTATATATTTTAATGAGTTGGTTCTTCTGTTTCCAAAGTGAAAAAGGGCAATTTTAACTATCCAATGCCTTAATAAAGATAGAGTGCTAGTGCATTAAAGTTTAGGCCAACCTAAATATTATTATAAACTTTCCACTTCATTCCCAAACCACCCATAATTAAGAAATACCAGTGAAAATAAAGAAGTTTTTTTAAAATATTAAGTGAGGAGGGATTTGAACCCCAGAAAACTCTGTTGGAACTTGGAAACACCAGAAAGTGCGAGTTGGCTACAAGATTCTTGGCAATCACATGTTTTTATATTGCAACAAAGCATTGAAGGAATTCCCAAACATAAAACCAAAGAAGGATTGCCTAACTTTTTCCAGTTTAATCTTTTGCAAAAGAATACACAATTTTTTTTTCTTTTCAAGGAGTAGGACCCAGATGAAAATTTCTCCGGTAATCGATTAAGTAGTTCATAGGAACATCTTCTCACATGCATTGTTAACAGCTTCTTCAGTTTTCCAACCCTTATATTCAAAACCTTTTTAATGAGTTTTAATCAGAGTCTCTCGCAAACACTATTAACATATAATAGAAGACCCTTCAGGCTATTCCAAAAATAAATAAATAAAAGAAAACCCTTCAGGACCACTCAGGCCCTAGAGCTTGTACACAATTAAAATTATAAACTTTTAGCATTAATTGCCCCCCATATGCAAAAACAACTTGATTACGTACTGCTTTAAATTAAAAGCCCCCACAAACAATTTATTAACTATCGCTGCACATACACGTAGCTAAGCTAAGTAACTCAATTTTTACAAAAAGAAATTTTTTTTTTATAATAAATTAAAAGTAAAAAATAAAAACCTAAAAAAATTTAGAACTTAAACAGAACAAGAAGCAAGAACAACCCAGCTCAGTAAAAACAAAGAAAAAACTAAACCCTAAAACAAGTTCATAACAGTACTAAAACATCACAGTTTTCCGCTACTTTCTCAGAAACCAAGCAGAGCAACACAGCATTGGAACATGTCATAATTGGAAGAGAAGAGAGGAGAGAGAGAGAGAGAGAGAGAGAGAGAAGTACGAACCTTGCTTGGACTTCTTGAAGCCGCCATTAGCGTTGAAAGCAGCTTCAGGCCTTCCTCTTTTGCGAGTATCCATTGGTGATGTTATCTCACAGATCCAGATCCAAGCACAGCCACAGATATATAGTATTTCAGAGATACAAAATAGAAACCCTAAAAAGAATAAGGCTAATAAAGAATGAGAAAGAAGTAACAAAAAAAAAAAAAAACCCTAGAAGAAGAAGAAGAAGAAAAAAAAATGGAAATAGTAAAACCCAGAGGAAGAAGAAAAACCCTAAAAAAATAGGGAAACCCTAGAGTAGAGTAGACGAGGGTTTTTGTGGAGGAGAAGAAGCTCAAAGGTGGGGTGACCGTGACCCGTGAGGTTCCTAAAAAGAAAGAGAGAGAGAATAAAGGTCGTGATGACAGATTTATATATTAATACTATTTATTTTATATATATTTATTAATTATGAAAATTATTATTACATTATTACTCCTAGTGGGAGTTGGAGTAATTATAGGCGGTAAATAATTGGGGCTTTATTTATAAAAAGTTAGGGTTACCGAACTGAGAGACTGTGATTAATTGTAGTAATTTAAAAAAAAAATAAAAATTAGCTTTGGGTTGAACTAAAATTTAAAAAAAAAATTATAATTATAATAATTATTATTATTATAAATTAAGGCTTGTGTTTAGAATAAGGCTTCGAGTCATGTGCGCTTGGGTTGGGTCGGGTCTCCATCACATGAGCAGAGATAAAATCTTGGAGGGCTGATCAAAAAATAAAATAAAAAATCTTGGAGGTTTTCTTTTTCTTTTTTTTTTTGAAGGGAGGGTTTTCATTTTTTATTTTGGAAAAGTTTGAATTAACTTTTTAGATTTATCTAGGCATGTGCATTCAATTCATCAATCATAGTTTCATAAAAATTTTAAAAAAAAACATCAATCATAGGAATCGATTTAATACAACCTAATTTAACTTCTCGTATTGATTTTTTGTAGGNTTTGCATGGGACATGTGACTTCCGCTCTGCGATTGGCCCTGGCTAAGGCGCACTGTGTGTACGCTACCCTCACGATTTTGTCTCCCCTCCAGGTTGGCGAAATGGTCCACGTGTTGGGATGCCCTGGATTCTGCTTGCTGTTCACCTTGTCCTGCCATCATCAACTGTTGTTTTCACTCTTGCACAAGCTTTCCCACAGACGGCGCCAATTGTAGGGTCAGTTTTTGCGGCCAAGCCCAAGGAGGTATGGATTCGGAACCCACTGAGCCCAAAACAATAAATTTTGTAGAGAGTGGGCGAAAGGGCTAGGCAAATAATGAAAATAACAGTATTAAACAACAACACCAATGCGAGAAGTTGAATTAATGTGCTCTCGGACTAATATGAGCATTCTGTCCGAAGAGATGTTTTTCATTGATAATCAAAGGTTACTATTTCTGGAGCTACAACCATCTAATATCTCCTTTCTCTCTCCTGTTTTCCCCCCTTCTATCAGGGGTACCCTTCCCTTATATAGCATTACCTTCTTACATCTCCTACGTCCACTTGTTCATCATCCAGGCTCCCACTTGAGTACATGTCCCATCATCCCACCTTTAGCCTTATGTGAGTGGCGGTAGCTGAGAAAGCACTGTTCAGGTGTCCTGTCCACATAAATGCGGCCAGAAAGGTAGGTACAAAGTGCATTAAATGTGGTGGTTGAAGTATGCCTCCTTGATATTTCTCCGTTGCCGTTATCTTTATGTGTGTCCGAGGTTCCTCTCCCTCTTGACACTTGTCAAATAGATCACTTGAACCTCCCATACTCGTGCTTGATCAAACCTCTTCGGATCCGAGGGCTCATGACTACTCGGACATATGAGCATCTCCTCGGATGGAATACGTGTTCATCTCCAGGCATCCCCCATTGGCGTGGGCATCCGACTGAAACCCCATCTCCTCGGATGAAGAGTGTTCCTCATTCAGGGCCTTGGGCCCAATAAGTTGGGCTGGGTTTTTTCCCCCCACAATAATTATTTGTTGAATGATGGACAAAATTGTTGAATACAATCTAATTTTTTTTCATAAGCCTAACAAATGGACCCTCTTAAAACCCCATTTTGACCCTTATTGTCATTGGAATGCTTAAATTAGTTTATTGGATTGCACACCAATTTTATAATTTTATTTTGCGTTCCCTACTTCTTCTTTTTATTGTATATAAGAATAATAAATTTAGTGAGTTCCAGTTAGCTCAATTGGTAAAGTCTCTAATGGCCTGTTTGGATGTTTAAAAATGGAGGGGGAGTAGAGTAGAGGGAGGGAGAGTAATCCAATTACCTTATTTGAAAGTTTTTTAAGGAATGAGGGGAGGGGTTTGGAGGGATTTGGAGGGGTTTCAACTCCCTCTAGCCCCCAATTTTTAATTCCCCCAAATTGGAGAGATTTGGAGGGGAGTAAAGTACATAAACTATTGACCAAGTAAATTACCTAATTTACCCTTATTATATTAACAAAATTACACAAGGGGAAGGGCTAATTACTCCCTTCCCCCTACTAATTTTAAAAACATCCAAACAAGGTGGAGGAGAATCATTCTCCTCTACTCACCTCTCCACTACTCCCCTCCCCTCTACTCCCCTCTACTCTCTCCTCTCTAAACTTCCAAACAAGCCATAATAGGTGAATAAGAAATCTCGGGTTTAATCTCCACCTACGCCAAAACCAATCGATACCTTGGTACGATGATAAAGAGTTATTATTAGAAGCTAAACTATAGATTGAAACTATCTCCAAAAAAAAAAGGAACTATAAACTTGAATGGTGTTTGGTGCATTAAAGATGAAGATCAAGAGTGTTAGTAAAGAAAGAGCATATTAAAGAATTATTTAAAAGCTATATTGGTAAACTTTAATGGAAATGATACAAAATATTGGAGCGATTTAGGTAACCCAGATTTGGGTAACTCAGTGGATGATGAAAACCATACATTTGCTCAACGAATTAGGATGATTTTGGTAAAAGATACATGAAAATGGAAAAAGTTGTGGGACCTAACGGAATCCCATTGAAGTTTAGAAGTGCTTAGGTGATGTGGGTGTATGTTAGTTAGTTGACAAACCTTTTCAATAAGACATTTTCAATGAGTTTTTTTTTTTTTTTTTTGGCATTGTTGCTTAGGTTTATTGTCACTAGATTTGAATAATTATTAGAACCAATATCTTTTATTTTGTTGGTTTCTTCAATTCTCAGAAACACATACAAAACACAATGATAAGGGATTGATTCCTTAGAATAAGACAGAGGATTATGATGTAGGAAGAGGGTAGAATTAAAAGGATTAGAATGGTGAAACTTAGTATTACTTTGTATCAAAATAGGGAATAGATTGTTGTCTGTGGTTTACTGAATTTCAAACCCTTTTGGCTTCCAAGAAAGTTCTGATTTGGCCTTTAAGGCCGGTTATTGTTCACCCACACACACATATTGATATCTTCATTCTTGCCCAACTGCCTTCTCTCTCTCTCTCTCTCTCTATACCTGTCCTAGATGCCTAGGAAGGCAAAAGCTTGTGGTTTTAGCTGTGCTCTATATTACAGTAAAGAAGTTAATCAATAGGGCAATTGTACATGGAAGGAAAATGTTTAAGTAACCTTTTAGTTTCTACTTTATGGTGGTGGCAGTTGAATCCTCTTAGATCCATTCCATTCAACTTCATGTGGAGCAATTAATTCCAACAATTTAGTCTGATCTCTAATAAAGTATGAAATTGTAATCTAAGTTTTTGTTTTTGAGCTTCTAGTGAGTGTTAATTGTTGGCCTCCATTTAATTCAGTATCCAAGAATTCATTCAGATGTGGCAACCTTGCTTGTTATAGTGATGTCCTTGGCCTTTATAATGCTTCAGATGCAGTATTTTGTTATCAATTGTTTAGAGTGATCTGACATGTGCTTTTGATTGCAGCACTGCTGGATGTCCCTTTGGTGAGAGTTGTCACTTCCTGCACTATGTTCCTGGTGGCTATAATGCTGTAGCACAGATGATGAATCTGGCCCCTGCTGTTCCTGCAGCTACTAGAAACATGTCAGGCCCTCCCCCAGTCATCCCAAATGGCTCTACACCTGCAGTTAAAACTCGCTTGTGCAACAAATATAATACTGCCGAAGGCTGCAAATTTGGTGACAAATGCCATTTTGCTCATAATGAGTGGGAACTAGGTAAGCCTATTGCTCTATCCCATGAAGATCCACGTGCCATGGGACCACCCATGCCGGGCCGTATGGGTGCTCGAGTGGAGCCACACCCACCAGTCCCAGCCTCTAGCTTTGGTGCTTCAGCCACTGCCAAAATCAGTGTTGATGCATCTCTTGCTGGAGCCATCATTGGTAAGGGTGGGGTGAACTCCAAGCAGATTTGTCGCCAGACAGGAGCCAAGCTTTCAATTCGAGATCATGAGTCTGATCCCAATCTCAGGAACATTGAACTTGAGGGGACTTTTGAACAGATTAAGGAAGCAAGTGCCATGGTAAGACAGCTAATCGAGACTGTTTCATTGTCTGGTCCCCCAAAATCCCATGGAATGATGCCTGGGGCTGCAGCTCCACCGGGAAGCAACTATAAGACTAAGCTGTGTGAAAATTTTACTAAAGGATCTTGCACCTTTGGAGAAAGATGTCACTTTGCTCATGGTGCTGCTGAATTGCGTAAGTCAGGAGTGTGAAGGCTCATTCTGGTTTTCCCCTCTTTAGTTCATGGCACAAGCTGTTACGCAATCTTGTATTAGTGGGAGGTATGTCTGGATTGGCTATGTAGCGCAACGTAGTAAATTGAAGAGATAATATCTGAGTTTTTGGGAATCTGGTTTATTTAAAAACGATCATAGCTTTATTAACCGTAATTTACATTCTGATAACTTTTGTGTTTGCCATTTTGCTAATATTTAACGGGGTATTGGTATTTGTGGTTATATCTTCCCATTTATATATGATGAATTTGTCGAACCTTTTCACTTGTCAAAAGAAAAAAAAAAGGTCAAACATTGGGCTACTAAAAGCAGATTGAACACTCGTATAAAGATTGCACTTTGCCTGATTGGCACAAAATCTTTGATTATCTTAGTGCGTCAAAGTATCATCTAATTAGAGGATTGACTGAGTTTTCTTTTCTATGATTCAAAAGCAGATGTGAAAATTTTCCTATTTGAATAAAACCTACCCCTCATCCAATTCTTGATACTAATTCATGTTTTGGCTAATGATAAAGAACAGGACAATGTAAATGATGAAGGGAATGAGTATTCAGCAAACCTACCAACTTGATGAAAATCTTTTCAATCCAATCCAACTGATGTTTTGGAGTTGGTTTTTGTGGGTTGGGTTAGAATTTTATTTTGAGCCTTAGGATGAGTTTGATAAGTTTTTATTTTTATTTTTTTGACACCCATTTGCCCCAACTCAACCCGATATGATATATAAGATTTTTTTTTTTTTAATTACCGCTAATATTATTTTTCAGTTTGATTAATTTTGGTATTTTAATAATTAGTTTTGATGAATTTGGAAATTTAGAATATAACTTAAGCATATTATATGAATTGCAATAATTTATTATTAAAAAAATGTAGATAATTGATGAAAGCCTTTTTTTTATATGACATAAAACATGTACACACAACCCATTGACCAACCTAATCCAACACAACTCATGGGTTGGTTTCTACACATGTGATTAGTTGTGAATTTTTCAACTCGACTTTATCAGGTTGGGTTGAAAAAAGTTATTCAATTTGACTCATGCACACCCTTAATAAAAGATTGAAGTTAGGGTTCTTACAACAAAGGGGAGATAGAAGCAAGTTTTGATGCTTTTAATTTATTTTTATTTAATAATGGAAAAGTTCTATGGCCCATAGAAACATTTATTTGTACTCAAAATAAATTTGAGCTCTTTCATCTATTTTTTTTTTTTCTTTTAGCCATTACCGACCTTTGATTATTAAAATTTATTCAAAGTGCATGGAATGCTGGAATTCCAACTTGTACATCTCTATATCTCTCTCTCTTAGGGGTGTGCATGGGTTGGGTCGGGTTGAGGGGATTTTTTGACCTAACTTACCATGGTGGGTTAAAAAAAATTCAACCCAAGTCAACCCATCACATAAGTCTAACCCAACCCAACCCACATGGGTTGGCTTGAATCCATGGGTTGGACAATTTTTTATTATTACTATTATTATTAAATTGAGCAGAAAAAAATATATCACACTTGCCACCTGAGTTGATAAACAAAATATACATTAATATATGAACTAATATTCCATCTCAGTTATACATTAATATATGAACTAATATACATTAATATTGGCTTTTATATAGGATGGGAGGAAAAGCTCGTTATTTTTTAAAAAATTATTAATTATAATTATATAAAATTTATATATAATTTATATACCCACCCAACCCAGCCCTTTGGCGGGTTATCCAACCCGACCCGCTATCAAAAAATTTTGTAACCCAACCCAACCCACTAAGCCCTAAAAACCGACCCAACCTGGCAGGTTGGGTTGGGTCGGGTTGGTTTTACAGGTCAGTGGGTTGGCTGCACAACCCTACTCTCTCTCAATGTCTTGAGAATTATAGAATTTTCTTTTTATTGTAATATTCACAGGATTTAGTAATACTTTGATTTTTTGAATCCTTATTCTTTCTAATGAAAATTAGTGTTTGATTGGGCGTGTGAGCTCTCTAATGTGCGACTTTCGATTGTCAACATATAATGTGAATGACTTTTAAGACAATCTAGTGTGAGTTTATAAGGGGTTGAGAGATAGGGTGACGAGAGGAATTGCCACTTGATTTAGTTTATTAGATCCAAGACCTTTATGTGCAGAGTCTATCATAACCAAACTTGAGTTTGGACTCTGCAGTTAGAGTTAGGATTGATAAGGTGTTAAGACACCCAAACTCGCATAAACTTGATCAAGCTTTATTAGTGGCGTAATTATCCAGTGCTATGAGAGCACAATAAGTTCATGCTCTTGGAACTCAGAATAATTACTTTTATTAGTGTTGCTTAAGCCATGATTAATTAAGAAATTTATTAATATGAGGACCACATCTTAATCACACAATTATTACATTAAAGTAAATCACGGGAATTCAGAAGAAAAAAATCAAAGATGATACCACTACATAAAATAAAAGAGAAATGAAATATACAATACACGAGTTCTACAATTTTTTTCTTTTTTCTTTTTGGGGAGGTGTTTGAGAAATCAGCTTGCAATAAATAGAAAGAAACAGTCCTCGCGAGAAGTATCAACCACAAGTTCATGGGACTGTCTACAGGAATATCACAACAGTCAAACCAAGGCCTTGCACCTATGAAATGGGTTTCATAACTTCTTGCCAGCAAGTGCTCATATAGTTTCCCTTTTGCAACGGACATTTAAATTGCGTGTACTATATGTTTTTGCGTTCTCCTAATCTTGCTGTCTCCAATTAAGATTAAGGGCAAATTGCAGACATACTTTTAAAATATGGAGTTACCGTACTTATACTCTTTGTGGTTTGTTTAATAAGGCATTTTTACTAGCTTTAACAAAATTTGATGATGTAGCAAATGCCAATACCAACCATTGAAAAAGAATTAAAGAAAAAAAAAATTGTTCTACATTCAAACTTATGCTTTTTAAATATAAACAAACCCAAATAAGTTGAAAAGGAAAGTTAGAGAGAGAGAGCCAGAAGTGTGAGTGTAAAATGGTTATTTACTTTAATTTTTTCTCAATATGTGATATTGGCACTTTCTATGTTATCAAATTAAATTAGCAAAAATGTTTCATATATTTAAACCATAGAGATCATTGGTTTATAAACGAATAAACATAACTTTGAAGTGTCATAAAATAAACCATATGATAGTTCCATGTTTAAAGAGTATACCACAAGAGTGGTATGTTTAATTTACTTTAAAATTTATAATATTCATTATTCAGTATAATTACATTTTAAGATGCTAAAATCATTTTGGATCCTTACCAATTAAATATTTTTGATCATGAAGTAAACCATCTCCATCCCTGATCATGCAAGTTTAAATCACATAACAATGACGCAATCGGTCACCAAATTTGATCTTAGGTTTTTGGTACTTGAATCTTCTGATAGAGCCACAATTGGGCTAGCAATGTTGCAATTAGGTGCCGAATTTGATCTTAGGTTTTTGGTACTTGAATCTTCTGATAGAGCCACAATTGGGCTAGCAATGTTGCAATTAGGCGCCGAATTTGATCTTAGGTTTTTGGTACTCGAATCCAGTGAGGGAACAGTTGGGCTGGAGGAAGCAATGGGCCTCCCATTTTTTTTTTTAATTTTAAATTCTAAATATATAATACTCATGTGTATGAGGTATTCAGTTTTATTTAAAAATATATAGGTTTATTAGCCCCCATTCCACTTAAAATTTATTTTAGGAATTTAATTATATTTTATTAAGAAAATCAAGGTTGGAATCCCTCTTTAACTTGTACTTTCACTTTATTTATTTATTTTTTAAAAGACATTAATAATGATATCCTAATAATCATATATAAAAGCATTTCTCTGCTTTCAAATCAAAATCACATTTATACATAACACAATAATTAAGTTGTCTTCTTAAAAAAAAAAAAAAAAAAAAAATCTAATTTACCTAATAAAATGTATCATATAATAAGGATTCAATCGAAGCTGTAATAGATACTGTAGGGATATTGGGCCCAGGGGTTCATTATCTATTTGTATATTGGGCTTGTGACCCAAGCCGAGGACAAGAGGTTATCCGAAGAGGAGAAATCTTTGTCAGAAGAAACTGTGTTAGTGAATAAAGAGGTTAGTTTTGGTCATAATGGCTCAAGAGGGTGGGCCAAGGATAAATGCCTCCTCAACTGACCAAAGTTAAGGTTCAAAGAGGTAGTCTGTCGACTAGGGTAACATTCCAGGAAGTTCTGTTGGAGCGGATAAGCGTTGTAGAGACATCAGACATGGAGGAGTCCTAAAATATCTTAAGGGAAAATTGCTGTCACCGCATTAAATGCTTTGTAGCTAACTCTCTAGCCATATTAATGTGGAGATGATACCTGAACAGTGATCTTCAGCTTTACAGCTACTACACAAAGACTTCAGGAAGGTGTTGATGAGACAAGTATTAACACCAACCATCTGGCCTACACATGGAAGCTGGAGATGAAAGGGGAAGATAGTATAAAAGAAGAAGGAGACAATGAGAGAGAGGGATCAAGAAACTAAGAGAAAAAAACACTGTAGCATTAAGAATAGACTTNTTCTTATATATTTCTTTCAGGTTTGATTAAAAAGTCTATTCTTAATGCTACAGTGTTTTTTCTCTTAGTTTCTTGATCCCTCTCTCTCATTGTCTCCTTCTTCTTTTATACTATCTTCCCCTTTCATCTCCAGCTTCCATGTGTAGGCCAGATGGTTGGTGTTAATACTTGTCTCATCAACACCTTCCTGAAGTCTTTGTGTAGTAGCTGTAAAGCTGAAGATCACTGTTCAGGTATCATCTCCACATTAATATGGCTAGAGAGTTAGCTACAAAGCATTTAATGCGGTGACAGCAATTTCCCTTAAGATATTTTAGGACTCCTCCATGTCTGATGTCTCTACAACGCTTATCCGCTCCAACAGAACTTCCTGGAATGTTACCCTAGTCGACAGACTACCTCTTTGAACCTTAACTTTGGTCAGTTGAGGAGGCATTTATCCTTGGCCCACCCTCTTGAGCCATTATGACCAAAACTAACCTCTTTATTCACTAACACAGTTTCTTCTGACAAAGATTTCTCCTCTTCGGATAACCTCTTGTCCTCGGCTTGGGTCACAAGCCCAATATACAAATAGATAATGAACCCTGGGCCAATATCCCTACAGTATCTATTACAGCTTCGATTGAATCCTTATTATATGATACATTTTATTAGGTAAATTAGAAAAAAAAAAAAAAAAAAAAAAAAAAAAAAAAAAAAAAAAAAAAAAAAAAAAAAAAAAAAAAAAAAAAAAAAAAAAAGGAAGCTTACTCTTTGATTTTCAAAGGGTGTTCCCACCAGTGACCGGTGTTAAATACCATAATATGAGCACCATGCCAATTCTGTGCGGCTGAAAGTCGGTCTAACCTCATAATTTTACTACCACAATTTTCTTTCACTTGTTTTAGAAAGGGGCTCCAGTAGAACTCCACATAACAATTATAGTCCTGTTACATTGCAGATTATTCATCTTGTTAAGGATTTTAGCTGTCACTATGTATGAACAGGTACATAAATACGTAGAAGAGAGCATATGATGAAACAATCATTTTTCCTTTGTTCTAAGAACCTTGTAGGCATTACTTTTCACATTAATATAGGGAATGGAACTTCAAATACCAAAAAAAAGTTTGAAGTTCAGGCGGCAGCTAGGGAATGGAACTTCAGGCGGCAGCTGGGGTTTGTTTTCTTTCCTCTCTCCCTTTCTCTCTCACTGTGGGTTTTTACAGTAGGTAGAAATTTTATTTTATTTTTAATTTGGTACCGGTTAATATTTTTCCTCACTTAATTTGTAATTTTTTAATTAAAAATATGCCACGTCATTAAAGAAAATGCCAAGTCATTGTGAAATTAGCCACGTAAGTAACACCGTTAACAGACGTTAGTAAAAAGACCAATACAACTCAGTTTTAAAACTTAAGAGACTAATTATGCTCACATCAAACTTGAGGGACCAATTGCACACAAAGGATAAACTTCAGGGACAAATAGTGTAGTTTTGCCTTAAAAATGTGTAATTATGTAGCATGGTTTTCTTCTTTTTTATTGGGGGAAATAATTGAGTTTTTTTTTTTTTTGGTAACAAGTGAGGAGGGGAAAAATAAATGAATTAGAATATTGGAATTTGTGTGGAATATTGGAACGGATTTTTTTTCCTCAAAATTTTTTTTCTTATTAAAGTAAATTATTTGGAAATTTGAGGGTGATTGAATGTTGGTTTGGTTTGAAAGGGCAGTAGTGCAGCTTTGATAGTCAACCATGGTGTTTGTGAAATTTTAAATAATGGCCCCATAAATTAAAAAGAAAAAAAAAATACTACATTTATGCAAATGATTATGCAGTATTTTTTATATTCTTATTTTCATCATAAAAAATTTATATTCTTATTACTCTTATATAATTCCTTATTCACCAAATCAAAATAAATAGATAATTTTAAATAAATAATTTAATGGATATTTTTTTATTATTCTTATATCATACCAAACCCAAATTTGGCTTATTTATAAATAAATAAACATAAATAATTTTTTTTTATCAAGCCTAGTTTAAACTATTTATGAACAGTTTAGTTCATTTACAATCTTATGCATGGGTTGCAAAAAATTGCTCTAAATTTTTACATATTTGCATAAAACACTAGAATGACTTAAATAACGGTTCACTAAGATCCAAGTAGGGTGGCAAATGGGCGGGTTGGGTTATAAATGGGTTGGGTATGTAGTTACCAATTCCATTTATGACCCGTTTATATATAAATTAATTATCTATTACCGGCCCAACTCATTTAATTAGTAATCTGCCCATTTAACCCCATATATACGTCTAAAACTAGTTAAATACTTTATTGACTTTTAAAATTACCAAAATACCCTTAAATATCCAAAATGACTCAAATACCCCCTCCACTTTCAAAATTACCAACATACCTTTGGACATCCAAAATGACCAAAACACCTCTAAAATGATAAATCTGAGCTTTTAGAAAAACCACTGGATCGATGAAATTGCCTATGTCCAGTAAGAAGAGTTTTTTGGCTGAATATTGTAAAAAATAAAGTTTATTTGTAATATGGATATTGTTCAAACTTATTTAGCAAAATGAGGAGATAAGCGAATTTCGGCAATGCCATTTCTGAAATTCTAAGAAAAAGTAGGAGAGAGGGGAGAGAAATGATGTGGCGAATGTGGAAGAGAGAAAAAGGAATTTCGGCAATGATACTGCCAAAATTTTTTTTTTTTTTCAAATTGTTGAATTGCCGAAATTGGAGGATTAAAAAAAAAGAAAAAAAAAAAAAAACTGAATTGTGGCAAGAGTAATGCTACGGCCATATACTATTTTACCATATTTTTTACAAACTATTGTTATGACCAATTTCTTACTAGTTCTCATTAAGGTCCACCAATAATATTACTTTTTTATTTACCAATAATTACTCATCACATCAACCGTTTATGAAAGTTTGTGTAAAAAACTTTGTACCTCTAGTATTTTACCAAAAGGGGAGGATTAAAAAAAAAAAATTTGCGGTAAGATTAATGCTACAACCACACTTTTGGATGACTAAAAGTGTGTATCTCTATAATTTTACTCCAAAAGTGTTGCTATAACATTAATCTTACCACAATCAAACTTTTTTTTTACTCCTTCAATTTCAGCAATTCAATTGCCACAATTGATTTTTTTTTTTTTAATCATTCACTTTTAGCAAAATGCTAAAGATACAAACAAATTTTTTTTTTTTTCAAATTGTTGAATTGCCGAAATTGGAGGATTAAAAAAAAAGAAAAAAAAAAAAAAACTGAATTGTGGCAAGAGTAATGCTACGGCCATATACAATTTTACCATATTTTTTACAAACTATTGTTATGATCAATTTCTTACTGGTTCTCATTAGGGTCCACCAATAATATCACTTTTTTATTTACTAATAATTACTCATCACATCAACAGTTTATGAAAGTTTGTGTAAAAAACTTTGTACCTCTAGTATTTTACCAAAATGGGAGGATTAAAAATAAAATAAAATAAAGATTGCGATATGATTAATGCTACAACCACACTTTTGGATGACTAAAAGTGTGTATCTCTATAATTTTACTCCAAAAGTGTTGATGTAACATTAATCTTACCACAATCAAACTTTTTTTTTACTCCTTCAATTTCAGCAATTCAATTGCCACAATTGATTTTTTTTTTTTTAATCATTCACTTTTAGCAAAATGCTAAAGATACAAACTTTTTTACAAAAATTTTCGTAAACTATTAATATGACGAGTGATTATTGGTAAATAAAAATGTGATATTATTTATGGATCCTAATAAAAATCAGTAAAAAATTGGTCACAACAGCAGTTTGTAAAAATATAGTAAAATAATTTGTAACCATAACATTACTCTTACCACAATTTAATTTCTTTCTTTCTTTTTTAATCCTCTAATTTTCGCAATTCAATTGCCCCAATTCAATTTTTTTTGGTCATTTCATTGCCGAAATTCCTTTTTCTCTCTCCCCCTTTGTCACATCATTTCTCCCTTCTCTAACCTACTTTTTCTCAAAATTTTGACGTGTCACCGAAACTAACTTCTCTCCTCATTTTTTCTAAATAAATTTAAACAGTATCCACGTCACTTCAATTTTTTACCCTATTCAGCCAAAAACTCTCCTCATTTTTCTAAATAAATTTAAATAGAAACTTCATTTTTTACCATATCCAGCCAAAAAGACTCCGGTAAAACGTCTGAAATTATAATTTTAGAAAAATCCATATGAAAATTTCAACCAAGACATGAGTATATGGGTACAGAGCTTAGCTCTCCAACAAATTTCAAACCAATTCAGTAATAACTTCACTAAACTTTCAAAAAGAGAAACAAAATTTTGTCCTATTTCAAAACAAAGCAACACCGATTCAGTATCAAACTAGGCACCCATATCAAAATTTTGGCGCATCATGGGCTAATCTTTAAATTTCAAGTAAAGAAAAAAGAAAAACCTCAACCCCAAGATAAAAAACAAAGAGGCCAAAACAAAATTTTATAATAAACCTAAAAGAGCACCTCTGTTGTGCCCTCTCTTTCGGCGATGAAGTCCACGCCGGCTTCCCCAAGCCGGAGCCTGAGGTCGAAGCAGAGGAGCAGGAGGAGGAGGAAGACTTCGGTTATCCTTCAATGGATCTGGAGCCGAGCGCGTTATCAGCGAGTTGCTTGTGGGAGATACTCAGGAGGTTGTTGTCGGCGGCGAGAGTTCCGAAGTCGTGGAGAGAGACGTCGAAGAGGCTGTGGAAGGCGGCGGAGGAGCTCAGGCTTAGGGTTCCAGCTAGAGCTCAGGTCGGTTTCATAGGATCGGTGTTGCAGAAATGCCCTGGGCTCGTCAGACTCTCCCTTAGAATGGAAAGGTTAGGGTTTCTGATATGAAACTCTGTCAGATCTAGGGTTTTATCGGACCAATCGGATTGTTCTATCTCTCTCTAGAATTTCCTTACTTTTGTTTGGTTACTGATAAAATGTGAGGGAAAGTGTTTAAGGAGGGTGAGACTGAGGGCCGAATATTTGGTCTTAAAAATTTATTTAAGTTTTAGATTTTAGAAGAGTGTTTTTTTGTTTGAAAGGAGATTTTAGAAGTGTTTAGTGCCTATTTTTTGAGAAATTATAGAGTCATCTGGTGGACCACTTGTCCATCATTTTACTAAAATTCTTCCACTTATTTAAAATAAAATTGCTGAATCAGTAATTAATTTTTATTTAAAAAAATTTTCTAATTAACAATTTTAAACAAGTGTCAGTTTTTTAGTGGAATGGTGGACCACATCACTTGTTCGCCACGTGAATCTTATAATTTCTCCTATTTTTGGGTTTATTTAATTTTAAATTTTAGATGGGTTTAGTGAATATTAGTGTATTTATCTATTTTGAACCATTTAATTAAATAACAAAATAGGTTTTTATTTGTATATATTAAGAGGATTCAGAAAGTTAGTTATTGTTTTTTTTCCTTAAAAAAATACCCCCAAATTAATTAACCAACAACTTAAAAATTGAGTTAAAATAGTAAATTGGTAAAAGAAAGTTAGTTATTGATTTTTTTAATGTAAAAAATACTCCTACCTAAAACTTAAAAATAGGGTTAAAATAGTAAATTGACAAAAATAATAAATTCCTACTTCTACTTTGAAATGCCTTCTATAAATTTTAGATGGGTTTAGTGAATATTAGTGTATTTATCTATTTTGAACCATTTAATTAAATAACAAAATAGGTTTTTATTTGTATATATTAAGAGGATTCAGAAAGTTAGTTATTGTTTTTTTTCCTTAAAAAAATACCCCCAAATTAATTAACCAACAACTTAAAAATTGAGTTAAAATAGTAAATTGGTAAAAGAAAGTTAGTTATTGATTTTTTTAATGTAAAAAATACTCCTACCTAAAACTTAAAAGTAGGGTTAAAATAGTAAATTGACAAAAATAATAAATTCCTACTTCTACGTTGAAATGCCTTCTATCTTCTAATAAACTTCTACTTTTAAGTTGATTTAAATTCCTACTTCTACTCATTAACTCCCTACAAAATAGGATCACTATTTTGTTAGTTTTAAAAATCCTCCAAATACTCAAATGGGTTGAATTAAGACTTATTCAAATAAGGTGGATAATGAACAAATTTATAGATAGAGATAAAATAGGATCACTATTTTGTTAGTTTTAAAAATCCTCCAATCTACAAAACTCACCCCATGTATTCATTTTTTTTTTTTTACTTCATTACGATGTAAAGTAATATTTACTAAAAAAATGAAAGAGCTCAGAGGTTAATCTATTTAATTCAAATATTCAAATGAGTTGAATTAAGACTTATTCAAATAAGATGAATAATGAACGAATTTATAAATATAGATAAAAATTATCATTGTTAGATCCATCTAACCGACCTTGGCCAAGATTTATAACTTCGCCTTTGGATACACATCTAGGGAAGGGTGTTTATGGATTAGTGTGAAATGAATGAGGACAAAAATGATACTTTTTTTCTTTATATTTTTGGAAAAAAGTATAGGAGGGCATAATTTTTCACAATTTTTTGTTATAATTGTGATGTGGTAGATGTAATTGATAAAGAAAAAATTGTAAGTTTATGTGTAAGTAATAATTAACTATTCACAATTTATCATGTCAAAGTTTGGCAAAAAAAATTGTGAAATAATTTGTAATCTTAAAACTATATATTTTTTAATTATATAGAATATATGAATTTTAATACCGTGTGCCCTAAAACCGCACAATATTATAAAATTTTTAAAAAACATTTATCAAATTTTTTCAAAAGAAATTTGTTAATGAATACCCTAATATAAAAAAGACTTTTTTTATTGTAAACATAAGTTTGAAAGTAATGTGATCATTTTAAAACGAAAAGGGGACTACCTACTGATTCATTTTCTAGGGATTGAGAAACTCTTGCAAAGATGAAAGATCTATCATTATCACCACAGTACTTTTTTTAAACAGTACTATAAAAATTCACTGCTTTGCTTTCTGCTTCATTTTCTTGTTTGATGATATTTCTAATGGGACCCTTTAATCTCTCATAAATAAAAAACATATCTACAGGGTTTAAACAACTGGTTGGATCGGGAGCTATCATTATCATCAAGATTTTATTTTATGCGAGATCTGAAATCTGATCACTGCTCAATCAAAGTGGTGGCCCTCTATGATGGTATGGATGTTCATGTTCTTGGGGTAGGACCAGTTGATCGTGTCCCTGTTTTTTTTTTTTTGATGAATCGTGTCCCTGCTTTGGAAGAGAACCATGACGGTTGCAGCGTCTGATCAGATTTGCTAGGTAAATATTTGGGGGTAATCAGGTAATTTAGAACAATTGGGTACGAATTTATTTGGTTTGGCTTCTTTTTTCTTTTTCTTTTTCTTTTTTTTTTAAATCTTTTTAAAACTATGTTTTGCATGAGAAAATAAAAGGGGGAGGAAAGATTCTCTTTAATTGAATTTATTTATTTTCCTTTTTTAGCCTTTATGTGATTTTTAAATATTACATGTCTTACATGTAAAGCAATTAACATAATTTGGGTATTATCTTCTCAAAAAAAAAAAAAATAATAATAATTTGGTTATTTGGGATTTGAACCCTAGACTCTATTGGAAAGGATAGGAAATTTTAGTTAAGCTACAAATCTCTTTTTTTTTTTATGAAGGAAAAGACTTTATTAACACAGAACAGAAGACAACAAAAGCACACTAGTTGCCACAATCCTGCTCAACAACAGCAGCAAAAATAGGGGGGCAGCGACCTAAATCAAAAGTACCAAATAGATTACAAGACAAGGACCACTTAGCAAGAAGATGGGCAGCCATATTAGCTGACCTAGTTACCCAAGAGACAAAAACATGAGAAGAATCAAAAAGCAACACTTGCATCTCCATAACTATAGACCTAATCCTCCATGGGGAAGTTTGGCAAGGATTGACAAGAGCATCACAACAAATCTTTGAATCAGATTCTATAAAAACACTCACAGCTTCCAATTTGGCTGCCAACACTAAAGCCCATCTCACTGCTTCAGCTTCAGCTTGAAGAGGGAAGGTGGTATTCACCTTTTGAGAGCAAGCAAAGACCAGCCTTCCCCTCCAATCCCTCGCCACTGCAGCAATAGAAGAAAATAAAGGCCCAATAGCAGCATCCACATTAATTTTAAACGAGAATCTCCTAGGGGGGGACCAAGCAAGAAGCCGCTTCGCAGGTCTCACAGGAATCGCTTCAGCAGCTCTAGAATTTTGAAATTCAGCAAGAAGCCTCCCAATTCTAGAAGATAAGTCCTCAATACTTAGGGAGGTATTTTCAAAGATAACTTGATTCCTCAACTTCCAAACTCCATCAAAAAGAACAGCTCCAAACAATAAGAACAACTCCAATCAAAAAGCTACAAATCTCTTAAATCTTGACAATCGAGTCTCTTATATTAAATACTAATACTAGAGTTGTTTGATTGCATGTGAGTGTTGGCAAACATATTATGTAATTGGATTTTGTAATTTTTTAGCCCATTTGATCACCCTTGGACTCTATTGTGTAGTGATGAAAGAATTTTTTTTTTTTTTTTTTTGATAAATTTGATAGTACAATGGGGGAGATTTAAACTTTTGATGTTTTTGTTGGAAATACCAATAAATAAATGCCAATTGATCTATAAAATTATTGTCAAAATCATATATTTTTCAGATATTTCAAGCGTGTTGATATTAAGGGAGAAGAAGACAAGATTAGTTCCCAAATTCTTTTGTGTAATAATATTGTGATGTATTTGAGAAAAAAAAAACCACCACAAATTGCTATAACCTAGCACAGACAACTAGCCTCATGTTCGTGGATCAAATAATTGCAATATGACATGATATTTCACTTTAACTCCCCCTTTGTTTTCTTGATATTTCAATGATTATAAAATGAGGAAAGGAATTAAGACCTTTGTAGTTTAATTAGTACTTCTTAGTGTTTTTAAGGTTCAAATTCCCTCCCTCCATTACATTTATTAAATTATTAAAGAAAAAATGAGGAAAGGGAATTTGAACATTAAATTCTTCTGAAGAAGATTGTATTATTGAAGTTCAAGAAATCCCAAATATTGATAAATGATAATAAGCTATTGAGTTCTTTTATAGACAACAAAATCTCATAATATATATTTTCATAAGAAGTTAAGGTTTCAACCCATTATAGATCAAAATAAAATAGACTAAACTAAGATTATAAAGGACTCACCACAACTTAAAATAAAAGCGGTGTTAAAAATGTGAGATTTTTTGTTATATCCAGCAATCTGTAAGTGATTTGTTGGGTTCTACTTTGTAAAAGAAACATCTAGGATTATACACTTTTGTGCCACAACTTTGCCACAATTCTAATATGATAGACTGTGTATGGTAGAGAAAAAATTGTGAGTTAATAAGAATATGACAAAAAACTAGTCACAATTTATCGCCTAGAATTATTGTGAAATGACAAATTTTAGATACAGTTCTTTAGGTGCTGTTTATTAGATTCTTCTCTTAAGATTCAGTCATATGACTACTTTACTAAAAAATACACTTTCATCCAATGAGAAAAAAATCTACATGACAAAATTTTAAAAGAAAATTTTTAAAAATAACACCTAAGTATTATACATAAGTCTTACCTATTGTGAAAAATAGTGCGATAAAAAGTGTGATCTTGAAATTACTCATCTCATAATTACCATGCGTCTCACTTGGGCTGTTAATTTGACTACTCATCCTGAAAAAAAAATGCAGTTACTTTGACTTGTATACTGTACTACTTTTCATTTGGCGTTTCAACGTGACACATGCATGTAGTTGCATTTCACTTGTTGTGCTGATACTATGTCTAATATAATATATATATATATATATATATTTATACAAGATAAAATTTTTACTCTAACCTAATTTAAGTATATATATGTGTGAAATTTCCTCCTGGAGACTTGAATCTTAACTCTTACCCCCCACACCTCACAAGCATTTATAGTTGTGGAGTGACCACCGCACCAGAGATGTGCGGTGGTCTAATTTTTGATTCATCAGTTTTTTATTTTCCCACTGATAAGTGTAAATGAGACTATTCAAATCCGGAACTAATTTTTGATTATTACCTTTTAATTTATATACGCAGCACATCAAGGATGCGCGGTGGTCTAATTTTTGATTCATCAGTTTTTTATTTCCCCACTGATAAGTGTAAATGAGGCCATTCAAATCTTGAACTAATTTTTGATTATTACTTTTTAATTTATATACGCAGCACATTGCATAAATGTCAAGATAGTTAAATTTTTTAAAAATTTGGTTAAGTGGCATGTAGTCAAGATTAACCAAAATGTACAATTTTTTTAGTAAAAGATAATATATTTATAAATCAATAATTGGAGAGAGAGATTTGATTTACAATTCATACGTATATTAAAGAAAAATGTACAATTGTACAAATATCAATAGAATTGAATGATAAAATGATTGGATTAAAAAAAGAATGAACAGAAATAAAACAAAACGAAATTACCTTAAATTATATAATTGAAACATGTTATGTAAGAGTAAGAGTGATCTATTTTAATCAAAACTACAAATTATGGTAGATGAGTAAACATAAAAACAACCACAAGCTTCAATCCAAATTTTTTGGGTCAGCATGGTAAATGAGTAAAGCAATTTAAGATAAATGACGGAGTTTAATTTCTTTTGAATATTTTAAAAAAATAAATGTTTTAGTCCTTGACCATGCGCATAATGTGTGTTAAATTACTATGTATTAGCTTACTATATTGCATAACATTTTCTCTTTATTTCAATGTTGAGAGCATTCTCATCAAAGATTGTAAAAATTTTAGTATTTAGCATTTCAAAAAGTCATTTTATCAACTCATTTTACAATACACCTAACATCAAAGGTTCTATATTTTTTATACCTTATTTAATTTTTTTTTTATTTCTTTATTCTTCAATATATATTTCTTTCTCTCTCTTCCTTTCTATCACCCTCAACCCAGCAAACACACATAGACCATCTCAACCCAGCAAACCCATATGCACCACCACCGGGAAAAAAAAAAAAAAAACACCTGCCACCCATACTAACCTGTCTATCCAACAAACTCACACTCTTCCATCTCAACCCAGCAAATCACATCCGCACCCACTGCCACCAGCCACCATTGACCACACCCACAACAATCACTACCACCATCACCTTCACCCATAATCACAACCACAACCACAACCACCAAAATCACAAATCCAAAACCACAATAGCATCCACCAATTAAAAAAACAAAAACTTCAGATATATGCACAACAACACTGAATGACAATCAAACAAAAACAACAACACGGATGAAGACCAACATTGAACCCAAATCTATTTTTGAGAGTACACTGTAGCAAGATGTCAAAATTAATAGCATTCAGCATTCTTGATGGAGTGTGCTTTTTCCAAATTTGATGTTAAAAAATAGCATTTATAGTGTTTAGCATTCTTGATGAAAGTGCTCTAATACAATCAAATATACTTTTTTTTTTTTTAATGATCTACAACATCAAATGATTTTTTTAATAAATAAAAATAAAAAGCTATTTATGCATATCTTATGCATTTACTTTATTTCTATTGTTATATATGAAAATAAAAGTTCAAACATAACTCACACCCAAAAAAATAAAAGTTCAATTGTAATTTATATATATATATATATAAAAGAGCATTCACATCAGCTCATGTATAAGTGTGTATAATAGAAAAAAATGCTCAAATTTACACTTTTTTGTTCAAAAACAGCCCACATCAGTCCGTTTAAACTCTTGCAAAATCTTCTAAAATTATCCTCGAGCTATAGTACCTGTATAAATTTACACGGGCACTGTAACTCGTGTATTTAATTTAATTTTAATGGTTTTTTTCTCTCTCCTCTCTAACGAACTCTCATCTCCTACCTCTCTTCCCCAACTATTACAACATCCAGCGCGCCAAATCAACTGAAAATTAACCCCAACAAACCCACACACAAACAAATCCAAACGGATAGAGAGATCGATGTTTATCGGAACGATCTGGGTTGCTGGAGCTCGTGGGTCGGCCGGTGAAGCATGGAGGGTGGATCGGTGCTTGTGGAGCGTGGATCGGCCTGTGAAGAAAGGATCTGGGTCGCCGGAGCTCGTGGGTCTCGCTTGATCATAACTCGTGGGTAGGCCGGTAAAGCGTGGAGCATGGATCGGTGCTTGTGGAGCGTGGATCGGCCAGTGAAGAAAGGTTCTGGGTCGTCGGAGCTCGTGGGTATCGCTTGATCAAAGCGTGGAGCGTAGAGCGTGAAACGATCTGGATCGGCTGGTAAGAGAAGGAAGAAAAGAGAGAAGGAATGAGACGATCGCTGGTGAGAGAAGGAAGAAAAGAGAGAAGGAATGAGAGAAAGAAGAAGAGAGAGAGAGAGAGAGAGAGAGTTGATATGTTCAGAAGAGAGAGAGAGAGGGCGTGTATATAGTTAGAGGTGGTTGGGAAAAATAATAAAAAAATTGTGTAGAGTGAATTTTTTATTGAAATATCTTGTAAAATAAATGAACTGATGTGGATGTTTTGTAAAAGTGGTAGTGTAAAGTAGAAAGATGAGGTTTTTTCGTGTAAAATAGACAAAAAATTTAGATAAAATAATGTGAATGCTCTAAATTGATAGAAAGATGATTTAAATTATGAATATTTTTGTTGGAAATAGCAAAAAGTGTCAAATGAGCAACGAGCTCTTGACTCAATTGTAAATGAGAGAGAGAGAGAGAGAGAGAGGAGATGGACATGGGCTATTCGGTTTGGGTTGGCAATAACCGGTCCAAGTTGCAGTTAAAAAATAAAAACATTAACTATGTGTGTGTGATTGTCACGCACAAGCAAGAGAGTGGAATAGCTGGGTATTATTAATCCATAGTAACTTTCTCCCTCGCGATTTGCAATGCGTTCCTGTAAGCTGTAATTTCCTCTTTTATAAACAAACAACAACATTTCCAAATCCTCACACAGTTTACAATAGTAACAATACGATACAATTCTCTCTATCTCTCTCTCTCTCTCTCTCTCTCTCTCTATATCAGAGCAAATGCAACCCCGAAACCAAAAGGGATAGCCCAAACCCACTCGGCCCTGGCCTTGCTCACGGTGGCCAGTGACCAAAATGGGCAAAGCCTCAAAGTGGTTTCGCGGCCTCCTTGGCCTCAACAAAAAGACAGACTCACACTCCCGAACTCCCAAACCTCCCAAAGAAAAGCGAAGATGGAGCTTCGTTAAGTCATACAGAGAAAAAGACCTCCACCACCACCACCACCAAACCAAACACAACAACGACCAAACAACAACAAAAGCAGAAGCCACCTCGTACGAAAAGGTTTCGGCCTCAGAGCACGAGGAGGATGCCAACAAGCACGCCATCGCCGTGGCTGCTGCTACTGCCGCGGCCGCAGAGGCGGCGGTCGCTGCGGCCCACGCGGCAGCCGCGGTGGTCAGACTCACCAGCAGCGGCAGGTGCGCCACCAACTCCGCCGTGGCTTACGTTAGCGGAGGCGTCCGTGAAGAGTGGGCTGCACTCAAGATTCAAGCCGCTTTTCGAGGCAGCTTGGTTAGTACTCTCAACTCTAAACGCTTTCTCATCCCACTATTCCATTCTTCTTGTTTTTACAATATTTCAATCCAAATTCGCATTTTCCTAAAATCCAATATTTTTCTTTTAAATAATTACAAATTTTACATAAAATAAGGGATAAGTTTTTATTTTATTTTTTTTTAATTATTAAAAAAAAGAGTTATTCTAAGTAGTAGTACCGTACGCTGGTCTTTTGTCTTCAGAGCTGTGAATCTTTCTGTTCAGTGTTTAGTTTCATTTAATCGGCCGTTAATCTCGACGTAATTACGGGATTATCACTCGGGATTTACAGTTATGGTTGAGCGCTTGACACGTGTCTCTGACCCTCACTCTCTCCGTGAAAATGAAAGGAGCGTTTCTAACTGAATACGAAACGTCCTGTTAATTAGAAATTTTGCAGAATCTTCGTTTGATTACACTTGACTTTTCGTTACGTTTTTCACTAGTTACTTCCTCCTGCAACTGTAAAGACCTGAGTTTCCACAAAAGGAAACCAATGATTCCTGCGACGTCGTTTCGTTTATACTTTATACTGCCTCATCAGATCAGACTTCGTAAGTCGCAACTATCACGTGAATCTTCGTTTGGATCTGAGAGCGAGAGTGAAGCAAATGTCTTCGTCATATCAAAATCACTAATTATGATTTTAACCCCTTGGGAGTGGGGAGGGTAAAATGTCAAATCCAAAACGGTGTCGTTTTCGTCCCTGCCTTTGTGAAGCCCAATGTTATTCATTCCCATAATAATCACTTCTTCCATTCCTATTGCTTCAATGCCCAGCTGTTCTCTCCTGTCGTTTTGCTCAATACTGCATTTTAGAATTGAGTCCCTGTACTTTTCACTTAATGCGTGTTGCTGTTGGTGCCTAAATTTATTACTAAATTTTTTTTTTTACCAGGTTGATAATAAATGTGGGTGAACCAACATTGAACCCAAATCTATTTTTGAGAGTACACTGTAGCAAGATGTCAAAATTAATAGCATTCAGCATTCTTGATGGAGTGTGCTTTTTACAAATTTGATGTTAAAAAATAGCATTTATAGTGTTTAGCATTCTTGATGAAAGTGCTCTAATACAATCAAATATACTTTTTTTTTTAACGATCTACAACATCAAATGATTTTTTTAATAAATAAAAATAAAAAGCTATTTATGCATATCTTATGCATTTACTTTATTTCTATTGTTATATATGAAAATAAAAGTTCAAACATAACTCACACCCAAAAAAATAAAAGTTCAATTGTAATTTATATATATATATATATAAAAGAGCATTCACATCAGCTCATGTATAAGTGTGTATAATAGAAAAAAATGCTCAAATTTACACTTTTTTGTTCAAAAACAGCCCACATCAGTCCGTTTAAACTCTTGCAAAATCTTCTAAAATTATCCTCGAGCTATAGTACCTGTATAAATTTACACGGGCACTGTAACTCGTGTATTTAATTTAATTTTAATGGTTTTTTTCTCTCTCCTCTCTAACGAACTCTCATCTCCTACCTCTCTTCCCCAACTATTACAACATCCAGCGCGCCAAATCAACTGAAAATTAACCCCAACAAACCCACACACAAACAAATCCAAACGGATAGAGAGATCGATGTTTATCGGAACGATCTGGGTTGCTGGAGCTCGTGGGTCGGCCGGTGAAGCATGGAGGGTGGATCGGTGCTTGTGGAGCGTGGATCGGCCTGTGAAGAAAGGATCTGGGTCGCCGGAGCTCGTGGGTCTCGCTTGATCATAACTCGTGGGTAGGCCGGTAAAGCGTGGAGCATGGATCGGTGCTTGTGGAGCGTGGATCGGCCAGTGAAGAAAGGTTCTGGGTCGTCGGAGCTCGTGGGTATCGCTTGATCAAAGCGTGGAGCGTAGAGCGTGAAACGATCTGGATCGGCTGGTAAGAGAAGGAAGAAAAGAGAGAAGGAATGAGACGATCGCTGGTGAGAGAAGGAAGAAAAGAGAGAAGGAATGAGAGAAAGAAGAAGAGAGAGAGAGAGAGAGAGAGAGTTGATATGTTCAGAAGAGAGAGAGAGAGGGCGTGTATATAGTTAGAGGTGGTTGGGAAAAATAATAAAAAAATTGTGTAGAGTGAATTTTTTATTGAAATATCTTGTAAAATAAATGAACTGATGTGGATGTTTTGTAAAAGTGGTAGTGTAAAGTAGAAAGATGAGGTTTTTTCGTGTAAAATAGACAAAAAATTTAGATAAAATAATGTGAATGCTCTAAATTGATAGAAAGATGATTTAAATTATGAATATTTTTGTTGGAAATAGCAAAAAGTGTCAAATGAGCAACGAGAGAGAGACACAGAGAGAGAGAGAGAGAGAGAGAGAGAGAGAGAGAGAGGAGATGGACATGGGCTATTCGGTTTGGGTTGGCAATAACCGGTCCAAGTTGCAGTTAAAAAATAAAAACATTAACTATGTGTGTGTGATAGTCACGCACAAGCAAGAGAGTGGAATAGCTGGCTATAATTAATCCATAGTAACTTTCTCCCTCGCGATTTGCAATGCGTTCCTGTAAGCTGTAATTTCCTCTTTTATAAACAAACAACAACATTTCCAAATCCTCACACAGTATACAATAGTAACAATACGATACAATTCTCTCTCTCTCTCTCTCTCTATATCAGAGCAAATGCAACCCCAAAACCAAAAGGGATAGCCCAAACCCACTTGGCCCTGGCCTTGCTCACGGTGGCCAGTGACCAAAATGGGCAAAGCCTCAAAGTGGTTTCGCGGCCTCCTTGGCCTCAACAAAAAGACAGACTCACACTCCCAAACTCCCAAACCTCCCAAAGAAAAGCGAAGATGGAGCTTCGTTAAGTCATACAGAGAAAAAGACCACCACCACCACGACCAAACCAAACACAACAACGACCAAACAACAACAAAAGCAGAAGCCACCTCGTACGAAAAGGTTTCGGCCTCAGAGCACGAGGAGGATGCCAACAAGCACGCCATCGCCGTGGCTGCTGCTACTGCCGCGGCCGCAGAGGCGGCGGTCGCTGCGGCCCACGCGGCAGCCGCGGTGGTCAGACTCACCAGCAGCGGCAGGTGCGCCACCAACTCCGCCGTGGCTTACGTTAGCGGAGGCGTCCGTGAAGAGTGGGCTGCACTCAAGATTCAAGCCGCTTTTCGAGGCAGCTTGGTTAGTACTCTCAACTCTAAACGCTTTCTCATCCCACTATTCCATTCTTCTTGTTTTTACAATATTTCAATCCAAATTCGCATTTTCCTAAAATCCAATATTTTTCTTTTAAATAATTACAAATTTTACATAAAATAAGGGATAAGTTTTTATTTTATTTTTTTTTAATTATTAAAAAAAAGAGTTATTATAAGTAGTAGTACCGTACGCTGGTCTTTTGTCTTCAGAGCTGTGAATCTTTCTGTTCAGTGTTTAGTTTCATTTAATCGGCCGTTAATCTCGACGTAATTACGGGATTATCACTCGGGATTTACAGTTATGGTTGAGCGCTTGACACGTGTCTCTCACCCTCACTCTCTCCGTGAAAATGAAAGGAGCGTTTCTAACTGAATACGAAACGTCCTGTTAATTAGAAATTTTGCAGAATCTTCGTTTGATTACACTTGACTTTTCGTTACGTTTTTCACTAGTTACTTCCTCCTGCAACTGTAAAGACCTGAGTTTCCACAAAAGGAAACCAATGATTCCTGCGACGTCGTTTCGTTTATACTTTATACTGCCTCATCAGATCAGACTTCGTAAGTCGCAACTATCACGTGAATCTTCGTTTGGATCTGAGAGCGAGAGTGAAGCAAATGTCTTCGTCATATCAAAATCACTAATTATGATTTTAACCCCTTGGGAGTGGGGAGGGTAAAATGTCAAATCCAAAACGGTGTCGTTTTCGTCCCTGCCTTTGTGAAGCCCAATGTTATTCATTCCCATAATAATCACTTCTTCCATTCCTATTGCTTCAATGCCCAGCTGTTCTCTCCTGTCGTTTTGCTCAATACTGCATTTTAGAATTGAGTCCCTGTACTTTTCACTTAATGCGTGTTGCTGTTGGTGCCTAAATTTATTACTAAATTTTTTTTTTTACCAGGTTGATAATAAATGTGGGTGAGAATGAGACTAATGGTGGTTATGGTTTTAAATTTGGGTTTTAACATGGAGTTTTTGTTTTTGGTATTAATATTTTGGAAATAAATAAATCTGACATACCGTTATTTAAGTGCTTTGATTGGAAGGGACCACTTTGCCAATATCAAGAAATTTCTGTTTCCATATTTGTAGCTTGGGCAATTTGGTTGCAAACTTTGGATTTATACTTTATAGTGTGAAACATCATGTTGAATTTGTGAATAATATGTAGTATATGCTAGATTTCAGTGCTCACCGACACGATTGACATTATTTTCTTAGATTTTAATTGCTTGAAAGATAAGAAACAAATTGGAATGTGAATTTGTGCTTTGATTTTTTTCCCCCCACTTGTAGCTCGAATAAATTATGCAGCGGTATGTGCACTTAGTCTTTGTTTTATTAACTAATAAGTCTATGTACACACAATTTTTCATCCATCTTGCTAAGGTTCTAAGTAATGATTTTAAATTGTTCACAATATACAACTTCTACAACTACAAGCTATGACTAAGTGTGTAAAAAAATGAGCAGCAGTTGGAATGAGATGCCTTTTATTCTATTTTTTAAATAAGGGCTCGATGACCAATAGTTCAACTCTTTCCATTAAACTTTGGCATTGTGGGTGTTGTAGCCTTGTATGACAGTAGTTGGTAGTACCAATAATTGTCCCTACCAGCAAAAGGTTTTTGTTTTAGAATGTGTTTTCTTAAGCCATACAATAATTGTTTCCTAAGAGACTTGTTATGACTTTTTCCAAGCAAAGTTGGGTTAGTTGGGTTTTAAATGTTGTATTATAAAAGTCTAGACATCATGGTCACAGAATTGATCAACTTTTGTTTGACCCTTTATGCTGTGGCTAGTGAGACGTCTTTGTCTTATTCATGTCATGTCAGACTTTTGGTTTTGAGACTCTGGCTTTTAATATGGTTTCCTTTAGGCGCTTGTTACATTTAAAATTATTCATTGTTTTGCACAAAAGCTAGTCGAAGATTTTTACTTGGCGCCCTAATTTGGAAGATTGCCTTTCAATTTGAATGTCTTCAGTAAATGAAACAGTGTGGTCCTCACACTATATATATCTCAGCTGTCACATGAGTGTAATAACTTTCTGGTCTTAATTGAACAATACGGTTTTGCCAATTTAAGCTGTCCTGACATTTTTGAAGCAGAAAGGTCATATAACTAAATTTGTCTTAATGCAGTGGTACATTGTGTACCATAGCTTGATTATAATTTAATAATGCACCTATGATATTAATTGTGCACTTGATTGGTGCATAATCACGTGGTTCAGTGTTTGTCAAGTAATTTTTATTTTTATTTTTTGGGTGTTTTTAAGGCTAGGAAGGCATTGAGGGCATTGAAAGGATTAGTGAAGCTTCAGGCATTGGTAAGAGGACACATTGAAAGGAAGCGAACAGCAGAGTGGTTACAGAGGATGCAAGCATTGTTGCGAGCACAGGCGCGAGCGCGTGCAGGACGGGCCCAGATTTCAGAGTCTTCACAGTCGAGTAGCAAGTCTTCTCACTTCCACCACACTGTAAGAAAAATTCAAGTTTCCCTCCAATTTACAAAATTTTTGCAGCCTCTTTTGTGGGGTTCCTTGATAGGTTTCACACTTTAGGGAATGGACTTTTTCTTTTTTCTCCATCCAACTTTTAATTTTTTTCATTTAGTGTATCAATATCAATATGTGACTTTAGTGAATTGTTCATGAGTGATGTATTCTATATACAGGGTCCAGCAACGCCTGAAAAATTTGAGCATGCCATCAGATGCAAGAGTACCAGATCAGATCAATCACCAATGCTCACGGTATCCCTCCTTTTGCTTTATTTTTCTCAATTCCAAACACCATTAAATTAATCCTGCTGGCTTATGTTCCATCACTACAAATGCAGAGAAATGGCTCAAAATCAAACAGAAGGCTCATTGGCAATCAAGATGAAGCACGCATAAGTTGGAATAGGTCTGACAGTCGGAAGGACGGGTGTTCAACAAAGATGGGCACTACAGATGATGAAAAGAGTGATAAGATCCTTGAAATCGATAGTGGAAAACCCCACTTCACAACTAAACGCAAAAATGTCCTCCACTCTTCTCATCATGTTCTCGCTTCTGACCAATGTAGTCACAGCTTTACCACTTCAAAGGACTCAACTGCCCATCAAACAGTTCCTAGTCCATCTTCTTGTGAAGTCCAATCTTTAACCCCGTTGAAATTCTCTCACGAAGTTGACAGTCCTTTCTGCACTGCTGATAATAGCCCACAATTCTACTCTGCATCATCGAGAGGTGGAGTATCAAAAAGTAGCCCCTTCACTCCCACAAAGAGTGATGGCTCAAGAAGCTTCTTAAGTGGTTACTCAGACCACCCTAGCTACATGTCTTACACTGAATCTTCAAGGGCCAAGGTGAGATCTCTCAGTGCTCCTAAACAAAGGCCACATTATGAGAGGACTAGTTCGACAAAGAGGTATTCTGTTCATGGATTTGGTGAATCAAGATCGAGTGCACAAAGAATCTCTAACTTGCATGCAAACTTTGCGAATAAAGCCTACCCGGGATCTGGTCGCTTGGACAAGCTTGGGATGCCAGTGGGTTATAGATACTAATATGTTTATACTGTTTTATATTTTTCGTCTATCATAGGTGCCTAATTATGTATTTAGGTTAATTTTAAACTAGGTATCAAGTCTAATCTACAAGATATGAACTACTTCATGTGTTTAGGTTAATTTTAATCTAACTGAATACTAAGATGACTAATGAGTATCTTAGTGCACGTTACTTTAACGAACCGAGTAATTCTCAGGAAAATGATTACTTGTCAAAGTAATGATAAAATCTTGTGGGCCTAATCATGTCCTTTTCCCCTTAAGCTGCTTATGTGTATATTTTATAAGGATCATTGTTTTGTTTTTATTGTGATTGCACTTTGTTTTTCCAAGCCGACCATTGGAGACTACCGACAAAAGATCTAAGTATGTTTTCCAAAAGCTTGTACTCTCTGTGTAAAAGTTCGTGCAGGATTGTTCAAATTACATGGACAAAAAAATAGGAAGTACAATACAAATGAAAAGGCATTGTGATGAAAGAATAAATAAATTGAAGGAATAAATTGAAGAAAGTCAATCAAGACGGCTACTGTTGTTGTGACTTGCGATCGAGTTGTACAATTTATGTGTAGTAGTTGAGGGTATAGCCCACATGAAAGATCAGATAACAAGGAAAATTCTAAAATGTGGACTCTGAGATAGACATTGTCGGTGGTTTAGGTGGGTCTGCGGAGTGTGGACATATATGGCTCTTCTGACCGGACCAGTTCCGGTTAGACTACGGTCCCTTATGGTCAATCTCTCTGCATTTACAAATAGGTCAAATAGTTCAACTCAACTTCTCAACCTGCACCACTATTTACATGTACTAGGCTTCATTTCACGTGAGTAGAAATGATTTTATACACAATTAAAATATTCCCCTTTACAAATGCGTGGATCTCAATGACTACTTAATAGTACATCTTCTTGGCTTTACCTTGCTTTCTTTTCTTTCTTTTTTTTTAGAAATTGTTTTATACAACTAATGCTTTTCATATAAATGTGTGGTATTTAAATCAGTGAGCCTTTGTCACATATAGGCTGCATGGGGTATTTGTCTCCACTTTGAGTTTGACGTATATTATTATTTATTCCATAGAATATGTCACCCAATTTTGGAAAACATTTTTATTATGTAAATAATTTCATTATTGATATTGTTTTGACTATGTTGATGACTTGCTATCCCTTCCATGAGATTTGTAAATGTAAATGGATTTGATCCCTCTTACACTTAATAGAAAAGAAAAGTCTAGAGAGGAGAGAAAAAAATTCACCGAATGCCTTTTACTATTTGTATTGTTGTGGAACACCCAAATGAACTAAGTGGTAAAAAGACTGAAACTTTATGTGTTTTTTTCCGTGTCTATAACAAAGCTATAACATAAAAGAAACTATCATTTTAAATATGAGAGGAAATTTTTTAGATGTTGTGATTAAACATGGTTAAGTCCTATAATTCTCCTTTAAACCCCTCTCCGCTGCAAAGTCAAATACTCACGCACTTATAGAGCAAACTTCACGCAAAATTAGTCTCCCACAACCTCATAGTATGGGCTTTCACACACACACACACACACAAAAGATCATCTCCCCCCACTTTTAGAATCATTTTAATGATACTAAAAGAAAAGTAAAAAACGAACGTTGGTTTTATGTGGTTGAAGAGGGATAAACAAACTAATAGATTTAAATATTGCAAAACCGATGGCAAATCAAGGTGTCGTGGTGTAGTTGGTTATCACGTCAGTCTAACACACTGAAGGTCTCCGGTTCGAGTCCGGGCGACGCCAAGCTATTTTCTTTTTAGATCCGATTTCTATATTTGTGCCATTCCCAGCTTTTGTATTGGACCCCTTTTGCAGAAGAGTAAAAGTGAATGGGCTCTTCTTCTTAAGCATAGACCAGCAGTTTCACCTATTCCCAGCTTTGTATATTTGGACTTCTTTTGAAAAGTAAAGGTCAATGGGTTCTTCTTCTAAAGCAGTCTAACAGGCCCACCAATGGTATTAGATGCTAAGAGGGTGTTTGGTTTAACCAAAATTCTAACTCAAAACTCAGTTTTCATTACCCAATTTTCAAAATTGGTGAGCCCCACCTCAAGAACTTTGTTTGGTTCAGTTTTTGTTTTCAATTTTCATAAATCAAAACTTAAAAAATTGAGTCAGAGTTACTAAAATTGAGAACAAGTTTTAGGAGTTTTCAAGTTATGGAAATTGAGATATTATGGCATTCTTGTAAATTTTTGTAATTGTGTGAGACCTGCAATCATAACTTGTCTCAATCGAGTCAGACCACAACACACTCTCCCAGCGACTCTCACATCCTTTGTTCCTTTTCATTAATATAGTCTTTACTCCATAGACCCAAACCACACCCACCAAATTTATATTTAATTTCTTTTTCACCTTCCTCCTCTTAGTCCTTTGAACATTTCTTCTTTTGCATTTGATGAGTCATGAGAATTGAGTTTAGAGGTTTGAGTAATAAGAATTGAGTTTTAAGTTGTCTTCAAACCAAACACAGCTAATGGCAACCTAAGGATGCCATGGTACTAGTATTGGATCAATCAAACACATTGTTGTATGCAAGTTAGGCCATACACCCTGCTCCTGGAATAGTATCAAAATGGTGCATAGTAACACAACAATGTAGCTCTCACTTTGGTGCACCACTCACCATGCTCCCCCATAGCTCAAATGGTTCAAATTCTGATGTTCATTAGTTTTTCTCATCCCCCCTCCCTTTCTCTCTCTTAAAAAGTTTTCATCCACGCGACGTGATTCTTAGAACCGGATCGGACCGGGAGGTCAAGCCGTGAAAACCGAGAATCGGGATGGAAATCAGTTTTTTAAGTATAAAGAACCGGGCATATGTGGCAATTCCGTGAACCCCTAAAACCAGGGTTGGATCATACAAACCGGTGGCAAGAACCGTGCGGTCTAACCCCTTAGCAATTTTATTTTTTAATAAAAACAACTTAACACAATTTTATTTTACTTAATTAAATTATCCATCTCTTACAAGGAATAAAAAAAATTATAATTAAAATCCTTCAAAGATATTCAACTTTACTTCAAAAATTAATCATGAATTTTAATGTTTTCATGGTTATTATTTTATTTTATTAACTTTTGTATTTAATTATTAAATATATATTTGAAAATCATTAAATTTCTCTCACATATATAGATATATTAATCAATTTTGCTAGTTTTATAAATTTAATATCTATATTTAGGCTTTAATTAATCATTAAATTAATTATGCCGTCATCACGGTTCAACCCCGGTTCGACCTCGGTTCAACCTCAAAAATCTTGAACCTCTCCCTTTTACAGTTCAATGAATGGTCTGGGTCTGAAAACCTTAGATTCTAATACTATTAATCATCAATTATGTGTTGATTTCCACCGTGGAAACTAGAAATATAATAGAACTAGCGTAAAAGAAGAGGGCAAACAAACATGCGTGCCCTACGCTTCCGGAAGGTTTCGACTTAGACAGAGTTTATGAATACATAGCTTGCTTTTATAAGAAAAAAAAAAAAATTTACTTTTGGGTTGTTTAAGATTCCTTACACGCAAAGAGGAAAGAGGAAAATGAATGATAGTAAGAACTGCAAGAAGAAGTCAAACATGTTCTGTCATATAAAATAAAAGTCACATTCATGTGCAGCTCCCTTGAATCCTTTGGAGTGGTGGGATTTTTTGTCCCATAAGAATAGAACAAAGGGTCTAAATAAAAGGGCGGGTTAAGGCTCCGGTCCATTGCATCAGTGTATTGGAGCCGATACTAAGCCTAATTCCCAAAAATATACACAAACAACAGTGCTGATTGTCATAATTCTTTCTTCAAAAGTTGTGTTTGCCCTCTAATGATTTAAATGTTTTGCTTGAAGCTGATAGGAATGAGTTGTATTACCATAGGTGTGTTGCCAATACTTTGGCCTCTGTGGCCATTTGGTAATTGCCTTTTGTTGTTTATACAAGTACCTGATTAACCAAAAAAATAAAAGTTGTGTTTGTTTCATGGAAACTCTCTTATCTTATTCCCATTTGTTTAAAGATATTTCTTTTCTGAACTATTTCTGGACAAATTCATGCAAATCACATGAAAATTTTACAAAAATCAGCCAATTTTAATTATAAATATTTCCAGGGAAAAACCTTCTCCAATAAAACAAATAAATCCTTAGACACAAGTGGGGATTTTTGGAGAGAGAGAGAGAGAGAGAGAGAGAGAAATAAAACATATTGAAAAAAGAACAAATATAAAATACAAATCCCAATCGTTTGTGTATAATAATAGAAAGACTTCCTGTTCTAGGTAACACTACTTTCTTCATGTCCAAAGAAATCTATGTATATTCATGTACATGAGTGAAAACATCCCGATGAAAAAAAGAACTAAAAAATAATAGTTGGAGGAAGAAAAAGAACCAGAATATGATAAGGTATGGAAACTTAAGATAGGTGGCAAAAGTCCATTAGTTATCACAGTGCCATTTCGAGGTAGGCACGCAGCTAAGATAATGGCACCAGCTGCAGTGATCGTTTCCATTCTCTCCCCTAAACAGCATCACCAATCCCACAGTAAATCTGCAATTTTCAAAGATAGTGTGACTTAGTTTTCTCATAGAATTGCATCATGTATGTTGTTTTTTTACCATAAAACTCCTAATTCAAACAATCCAAGAGGGGGGTAAAAGAAAAAAAAGGTAAAAGACTCGTATATGACTTAAGATTTCACTCCATTAAGACAAGTCAATATACATGTGGCTAAGGATGCTGGAGAGGCCCAGGGGGATTTTGTAGAAATTCAAATAACATACTCTCTGTGTTCTGAAGAACATTTGAGTACATTGTCTTTCAGGACACCATCCAAGTGTTAGGTATAATAATTCCTAGGAGCCCAAGAATGACTACTTGTTTTCCAATAGTCACTTAATTTTTTAAGGTCAAATATTTTCCCCATTCCTTTAAGGTTATTTCATCCAAATTACTAAACCCCAATGAAGACCCAGGAAACACAACAGAAGGCAAAATGGACAAATCCCACGCCCTGTTAATCCCATATAATAAATTAGAAACTAGTGTGATAAACTTACCCAGCAATCAGTAACACCACGGAAACTACCCAGAGAACATATTGGTAAGACTTGTACTTAGAATGGACACGAGAACCAGCTGGAAGATACTGGCTTTCCATCCACCCAATCTGAGGTCGAATTAGCAAAACAAAGCCGAGGAGAAGTCCTGTCAAGAATCCTCCAATATGGGCAAAGTTATCAACGTGAGGAAGAATTCCAACCGCCAAGTTAATGACAACAATAACTATAAGCGTGAACAGTGCTGCAGCCTACAGGAGAAAAAAGAAGAGGCAAAAGTTAGAAATCGAAAAAAAAAAATTCCATAAAGAATAGGACACGCAACATAAAATGAAAAAGAATCATTCAAACAGTAAAGCCTCTCCAACTACTAAATTCATTTTTAAATTCTTTCCCCAAAATTTTCTCAGTCCACAGTCTCTGCCCAGGTCTCATTGACTCACCATCACGAATAAGGAGGCTATTCATCCCAACTACTATTGAAAAATATTGTACAAACATCATAATCTTTGCACTTGCAAATATTATTGTTCAGTGGTGTAAGCCTCATTATTAGATGTAACTATGAAAGACATGAGGCAATCAATCCTAATGCTAGGTATGGACCGATAATAATAACAACAGTGACAACAAGAACGAACCAAGAGCTAGCAACAAACCTTATTGCTATAAATGGTCCAATTGGTTAAAAGCTCTGATAACATTGCACCAAGAAGGCCAAACAAAGCACCAGAGGCACCAACAGAGATACTTTTTTGAATGAAGAGGCAAGATAATATGCTCCCACCAAATCCTGATAACAGATAGAGTAACCCAACTCGCACTGCAAGAAAATAGCCAAAATTTATGTTAGAATGCTTGAAAATCAGAGCAGAATTTAAAAACCAATAAAGTGCGTAAACAAGAGCTTCATAAAGGGGTGAACTAAGGTTCATGGTCCGTAGATGACTGCATATGATAATCACCCATGGGAATACAATTTTTTTTTTTTTTTTAATTTTTTTTACAGCATTTGGATGCACAGAATTTATATTGTCATTGATAAAAGATACTCATACAGAAAAGGAAGGTCCAAGCGTAAATATATTAATATTTTGATATCCTACTGATGACCAATACAAATAGATGAATGATTTCAGCTTTACAGTGAACACAATGACAGCTTTTATAGCCACATAAAAACATTTGGATAATCCAAATTCTTTAATCTTGAAAGAAGCCCATTTTAATTAACCTAATAATGAATTTATAGATTAACCTCTTTTTCAAAATTGCACTAGTTTGATGTAGGTACACATTTAAATTCAAGCCACAGTGGAAAGCATGGCATACCAAAACCAAATTGCTGTTCTAGGCGGATCCCAATGAAGATCAAGCTCAACATGTTTGCAAGCAGGTGAATAACACCGGCATGCAACCAGATACAACTGACAAGTCTCCATCCTTGATGTTGGTACACTACCTTTTGCCAGTCCAAAGCTCCTAATTTTTCCAATCTGCACAGTTGGAGTATAATATAAATTAAGATATCACCATAACTACACTTTTTTTTTATATGTAATCACCAAATTGAGAGAGGAATGAAATGAATTGTACTTCCAAGCTCAAGCAATTCAAATCCAACCAATAACAGCAAACTGCATAAATGTGTATTAATATGATCATGACATATGGCTCCAAATAACAGCATGATTTTACTTGATTTGCCAAGAGAAAAACAGTAATGATAATTATAGGTATAAATGATGCAACTAAGACTTACTTAAAAGAAGTGTTCCCATATCTATGTCTTGCTTTTAATTAATCTATACTATTATTAAAAGAGTAGCGTGTGTTAGTCTCATTATTTGATTTGTCAAAAATGTCCTTACTAAGAAATTAAAACCAAAAAGGACAAAATTTAAAGAACAAGTTAAAACTGTCAAGCTAAAAGTATAAATAAAAATCCTTAAATTAGGTAAAGCGGGGGAAAAAATTGGGATAGTGGAGAGGTTATACTTTTAAAATTTAACCATCTACAACTACAAATATATGGAACATGAGTTAACAACAGTTAAGATAATTAGACAAAATAGAGTTTTACTTTAATAAAAATAATTATTTTTTTTAAAAAGAAAAGACTTTTGAACATGTGGGAGCATTTGTGACGAGGGTTCCCCCCCACCCCCCCCCCCCCCCTCCCTCAAAGTATCTAATAAAGGCTTGTTTCCCACCACATCTTTTAGCACAAATTAGACCAGACAATAACTGATTCCTGCTAGAACCCACTTTTGTATTATGATTCTTATCACAGTGAATGATCACTCATTTTATCCAAAAAGGTAGTCCACAAGAACAGGAAACCAAAAAGACTAGCAGATAAAATAAATCAAATAAATGGGTGACATATCATTAAAGACTACAGACGAAACTAGAAAGATAATTTTTTTTTTTTGAGATAAAAAAGTATCCACAGTTAATGACTCATTTAATTTTAGGATGGGATGTCACATCCATTAATTAAACCAACTCAAATCTGCTGAAGATAACAATTTTGATCCAACCACCGCACACTCTTGATGCAATGATTACTCAATAAGTATAAGTGCTTTGAGAGTGTGGAGGGCAAAAACCAAGGTTCAAGTCTTCAGAGAAAGCTTCACACACATATACTCTCACACACATATACTCTTAGATTAGGCTAGAGTAGAATTTTATCTTTTATAAAAATAAAAATTAAAAAAAAAAAAAACAATTTTGACCCCCAACCCATGTTGAAAAAATGACGAACAAGGATCACTTTCATGTATCTGAAAACCTAAAGCTCCAGTCTCTTCCCAAATTAACTCAGATAATATGGAAGCACCAATTAAAGTTACAAAAGCAAAACAGGAAAAAGAAAAATTAGTGCTAACAAATCCAGAAATCTCTCATGCTTCACCAAAAGATCACTCCCTCTAATTGCCACAAGCAAAAAAACATATACTAGACCTTCATTAATCATTAGAGGAATATTCTGGATTCCAAGAAAAAAATTGAGGAATTTTCTAGTGTTTGAACAGTGATACAGATAGCTAAATTGTTCAATTCTCTTTGATGAAATCACAGATAACTCATCCATCATGTTGATACACAGCGGCTTATATTATTCTATAATCCAAGCTAACCATGATTTGGGGCTGTCAAAGAGCTAAGAATAAATTGGCCCAACACAAACTAGCTGATCCATCAATAGAATTTTCACCCCTTAACAGAATGGCAACAATCAGAAACCAACCTCCCTAATGCAAATAAATCTTTAGAAGTCCAATCACTAAAACCAGATCACAAGAGAGAAAGCACACATTGATAATTGATAATGAATTAAAATTCAGCCACACAGATTAAATCTCATCCACCAAATTTATAATTCCACACGTCTAACCTCAGGCAGAACAATTCACAATCCAAAAATAAACACAAACCAAATCAAAAACAAGAAATTTCTGCATAAACAACTACTAACTCCCCAAAATCCCAAACTAATAACCATCAAAGAAAACCACAATATCTCCAAAAAAAAAAACCCACAAGCCCAACAATCCTAATCAATAAAAAAGAACCCCAACCAAAAAAATCAAATCCAACCCACTTCAAAAGGCAAACAAAAAAGAACAGAAAACAAACGAAAACCGAGAGTTGGGGGGCAAAGCAGGGAAAACTCACGTAGCAGAAGAGGGACCAAAGAGAGGGTTATCATGGAGAGGCTGGAAAGAAAGCCTGCCAAGAAACTTGGCCACGCAAGCCTCGTTCAAATTGGGATTGTCTTTGGGGCAGTTGTTGATGTACATGACCAGAACGAAGACAGCAACATTGGCCACCACAAACATAGGAATCAACCATGAAGTCCATTCATTGTCCGAGGCTTGAACATCGAAATTTTCCCGGTTGTACCTTCCGTTTTTTGCTCCTCCTCGCTCAATATCAGAGCTAGCCATTCTTTTGTTTCAATCTCACAACAAATCTCTCTGTTTTTATTTATCTATTATTTTTTTATATGATGTGGGTGTGTGAGTTAAATACAATAATACGGGACTTCGAAAGTTTCAGTCTTTTCAGAGACACAGAGGTTGTTTATTTATATTATGGAGACAGAGACAGAGAGAGACTGAGAAGTACTGGCTTGGAAGGGAGAGGGAGTCCAGGGACTAGCAAAGAAAAGGAGGACTTTGTTTGTGAATTAATTTCCTCTCAAAAATAGGAAAAAAAGTTTTTCAGATTTAACCGTTGTTGTCTTGCACTGTAACTCTTTTTGCCCTCTCCGACTCTCGTGTCTGATTCCGTGGGGCTTGCTTTCTTGGCTGTTTGATTGCGTTGCTTGTTTTTTTATGTCTGTATATTGGCGGTGACAGAGATATATTAGTAGTAGTAGTGGGGTTTGATAGAGTTACCTGATTCCAAATATATGTTTGCCTTCGAAATTACTTATTTAGCCTTGAACTTGAGAAAAGAGTGTCTCGTGAGGTTAAGACACCAATTAGTAAATTTTACTAATTGAATTAAGTAGAATTTACAAATCAATTGTTCTGTTTGTTATGGCAAAGATAAGAAAAGAAATTACTATTTCTCATTGCCATAGTTATAGAATAATTCAAGGCTAATATGTGAGAATAATGTTATAATATAAAATAAAAAAAATAAAATAATGGAGATAAGAATCATGAAACCCATCCAATAAAATTGGTGAAAATTTTTTTAACAATTTTTTTTTTTTTTGCACAATAAAATTGACTGAGAACTGATTAGTTGACAATGTCAAATTGTTTATCATAATGCATTCTTAATAAAGTGCAATTGATGTCAAATGTCTTATAATTAACACTGGCACTTCCTATAAAATAGTATTTCTAATGTGTTTAGGTTCAGTTTCCATCTCCCAACTATTGAATTATAAATAAATAAATAAAGTACAATTGATCACATTGGAAGTCTAGTTAGGTTTGATCATATACATATTCCAATGACTAGTTGGGTTTGATCATTTTACATATTGAAAAGATATAAGTATTAAATGCATTTGAAGTTTAAACCCAAGCCCCCACCAGAATAAAAACAAGTCTAAAACTCTTTCACGTGCATAATAATTATCATTTGTCAAATTGTCATTTACAATTTTACCAACCCAAAAAAAAAAAAAACAAAAAACAAAAATGAAATGGTATTTTTACTTTTGTCACTTTGTCTATAGAAAGGATGAGATAACAAGGGAGCTACATTCAAATTAAAGTAATGCATTGAATCAGAAACCAAAGATGAAAAAGAACGTTAACTCAGCCCAAAAAAAAAAAAAAAAGAAAAAAGGAGGAAAAAGAACGTTAACTTTAACGATTCTTACAAATTTTATCTTTTGCATGCCCTTTATTTTGAAGGGCCTTCTGTTTCAAAGTTACAATCAAACCCATGCATAAAATTACTATCAAAGTAATTTGCTTAACGAAAAAAACCATGTTAAGTACGAAAGTTACCTTTTTGGTTGTACAATCCAAAATGACTTGGTCTTGGTTGCATACACCAATTTTAGATACAATATATTTTCAAATTTACTGAGGTGAAAGTGCTCTATTGCATTAATAAGTTGGAAGTGAGATTCCATTTAAAAGAAAATAGTGAAAAAGGGTAGGAACAAGTGAATTTTTTAGTTAAAATTATTTAGAAATTGGTAAATAGTCCATTTGGTTAGACATTTTAAGATAATAAAATAGCATTTTTAAAACCCTAAATTTTGTTTTAAAACCATAATTCCTTATAGCATTTTTACAAACATTTATTTTAAATTCAAAATATAGTTTTCTGCCAACAAGGGCTTGGCTGAGTGGGTAAGGCTCAAACGCTTCGTGCAACACATCTAGGTTCGAGTCCCGCTGCCCGCAGACTTTCGTTGGTGGGTAAACTTAGTGGTGAGGTGTACTCACAAAATGTGAGGTGACTCTTACACAGAGGGTACAGAATGGGTACCGACTACGGACTCCCTGACCGAGGCCACTGGCTCCCTGCCCGGGAGTGTAATATGACCATAAAGACCCCCATTTTTTTTGTTTCTCAAAAAAAAAAAAAATACCGTTTTCTAATAGTTTATTCAAAAATGGCTTCTCTTTTTACTTTTTTTTTTTTTTAACTTTTTTTTCCTTCCCTCTTGTGCACCAATAATGAGAAATGAACTAAAAGTCTAAAACTGTTAAACTAAAGAAATAATTTGTAAGTTATCCCTCTACATTAATGTTTTGATCTTTTGTCTAATTTCATTATGACGCGTCAATTCATTTCATTATTTAAATAGAAATATAGCTCAAATATGAATCACATTGAGACAAACAAAAACGCTGATATTTTTTAAGTTTACAAGGATCACGTTTCACATGTTACAACAATCTTTTTCCCCAAAATATCGTACTTTTGATAGCTTTTGTGCTTTTTAATGTATTGCACGCTTTTCTTATCAAAAAATAAAAAAATAAAAATGTATTGCACGCTTTAACATAAAGTGGCCAGGAACTCATGCTAGCGATTGCCCACGCCCTTTTGGAATTTGGATATCCAAGGGCATGCTTCTCCTCCTTCAAAATTCTATACGATAAAGTCTACATGTAATGGTTGAATTGTGCTAAAAATGTGAATTATTAATTAATATTTATCTGTGTTAGAAAAAGTGTTAGATAAAATAGGAATTCAGCCTCTTTTTTTACATCATAAAGAATTTAACATCATTTTTTTAACCCTGCAATTCGAATTTCTATCCCTAAATCTTCAAGCATTTTATTTGAGAATTGTCAATTGAATTACAAGACTATCGGCAACAATTCATTATCATTGTTAAACTTTAAACATGTAAATTAAAAATAAGAATACACATGAATTAGCCCCAAATCATGATAATTCATTTATTCAATATCTTAGTTGTGTAACTCTTTTCACTCTAACTATGACAATAACCCAACCAGTAAATAAAAACTTTTAGGTTCGATCATAAAGTGAAATCTTTATATTTTTTTTTGAGAAAGAGGTAAGAGAAGCTTCATTAATGAAAATAACAAAAGGACAAATTACAACGCTAAGTCACCCTGGAATACAGCATCCAGGTCCTCGGGTAGTTCTTCCACCCAAACATCCATATCTGCAGATAAAACTGCTCTACGGGCGAGGGAATGTGCTAACTTATTTCCTTCCCTCTTAACATGATGAAAACTACACAACTCCAAACAAGAGCCCAGTTGACGAGTCTCCTCAATGACATGACCATACATGGTGAGACATCTTCCATGGTCGTTTAAAGCTTGTACAACCCGCATACAATCCCCTTCAACCATAACCTTGAAGACACTCAATTCTGCCGCAAGAGTAACCGCACGCCTAGCAGCCAATGCTTCTGCCAATTCAACCGATTGGGAATGCTTGATCTTCTGACTTAAAGCTGCAATGATGTTGCCACCTGAGTCACGAACAACCACACCCAGCCCGACTTGATTCAAATGATCAAACACAGCTGCGTCATAATTTACTTTGTACACATTTTCTGGAGGTGGGGTCCACCTAACAGGGGGGTGGTTGATAACTGGAGTCAAAGCTTGTTTCTTCGCTTCTGAGAATTCATTCGCCAGGTTATGAGCTCGCTGACCAATCTCCAACAGTGACCACGTAGGCTGGTTCTCCCGTACACGGTTTCTTCGTTGCCAAAGACACCACGCGATGGTTGCAAACCAAGCAACATGGAAGCTTGAGTTCTGCAGCAACACACAATCAAGCAGGTCCATGAAGGTGCGGTGATGTTTCTCATATAGTGATACAAAACTCCTCACAGACCGCCACACTACTTGGGCTTGCTCACAATACCACAGACTATGGAGAGAAGATTCCTGAGTTTCGTCACAGAGAGGGCAACGATCATCCCCCACTACATGTCTTCGATATAGATTCATCTTCGTTGGCAGCGACTCCTTTACGGCTCTCCATATGAAATGACGAACACGGTTCGGGGCACGGATTCGCCAAATCCCTTTCCACACACCCTTAAACCCCTCAGAAGAGGACGAACCAGCATTGGATGCCGAAGTGACACTTGACATCATCTGGTATGCACTTTTAACAGAATAGTTACCGCTAGGAGTTAGGGGCCAGGTAAGATAATCTTCATTGTTGTCATCACTAACATAAATTCCTTTAATGACGTCTGCTTCCCATGGATAAAACACATTATCAATGAGAACCTGATTCCATTGCCTGGGGTTATGTAGAAGCAAATCACCAACCTTCTCAAGATTGGCTTCCGGTTGAGGAGACACTACCAGCCCAGGAGTAGTTTGAGGCAGCCACCTGTGGTTCCAAATATCAATCAATTGGCCATTACCCACTCGCCATACAGCCCCATTTCGGATGACTTCTCGGGCCTGCAAAATACTTTTCCAAGCATAAGAGCCTTTGGGATGAACAGGAGCTTCTAGGATATTCCCATTTGGAAAATATTTGGCACTAAAAACTCGGAATAAAAGTGTGTCTCTTTGGTGAAAAAGACGCCAAACTTGCTTAGCCAACATTGCATTATTAAATCTTTGAATGTCTCGGAAGCCCATACCTCCTACGGATTTAGAAACACATAAATTACTCCAATTTATCCAGTGAATCTTCCTATTTTCACCTTGGCCCCACCAAAACTTGCGAATCATAGCTTCGATGTCCTTGCACAACCCCATTGGTAGCTTGAAAACACTCATAGAATACGTGGGGATAGATTGAATAACAGCCTTTATCATAATCTCCTTTCCAGCTTGTGAGAGCAACTTCTCCTTCCAGCCTTGCATTTTTGCCCAAATCCGTTCTTTGATTTGTGTAAAAGAAGCCTTCTTATTTCTGCCAACAAAAGAAGGTAGACCCAAATATTTCTCATAGTGTTGGATTGCAGGGACACCAAGAGAAATTTTTATTGCTTCCTGTACATACACATCAGTATTCTTGCTAAAAAACAAGGTAGTTTTATCTTTGTTCACCGTCTGACCCGAGGCTTCCTCATAACATGCCAATAACTCCTGAATCTTCTCACATTCCCCCAAGGTTGATCTACAAAACAACAGGCAGTCATCTGCAAAGAATAAATGGGTAAGTTTTGGCCCATTCCTGCAGATAGAGAAGCCATGTATTTCACCATTGTCTGCTGCCTTCTGAAAAATAGCATGGAGGCCCTCCGCACAAAACAAAAAGAGATAAGGTGAGATAGGGTCCCCTTGCCTTAAACCCCTTGACGGATTGATCAGGCCCTTTGGTTCCCCATTCACCAATATCGAGTAAGTTACCGTGGTGATGCACTCCATGATCAAAGCCACCCATGCCTCTTGGAAACCCATCTTCAGCAATATTTTCTTGAGGAAAGACCATTCCACCCTGTCATAGGCCTTACTCATATCTAACTTAAGGGCCATAAAACCTGTCTTCCCTGTATAATTAGTTTTCATATGATGCAAAGACTCAAAGGCAATGAGAACATTGTCAGTGATAAGCCGATCAGCTATAAAAGCACTCTGTGTATCAGAGATATACATTAAGATACATTAAGATACATGGATACACTTAAAAGATATACATTAAGATACATAGTATAATTCTTACATATATAATTTAAATATTATTGATAGTCATTTTTATATGTTTTTTTTAACTCATTAAAAAGTCTTGTAAGAATATTATTAAGTAGAAAATGTAAATTGTCCCATTTTTAATTTTTTTTTATTTATGTTCATTAATTCTAAACTCTTTGGTTTTTATACACAATAACTCACTTGAATAAATATTTATGATGTGGTCCCACATTTGACTCCAAAGTTAAAAAACAAAACTCTCTAAAAATATATAATTTAGGACATATGCTACAAAATTGAACTTCAATTGTAGAATTTAATTGAATTTTCTCTAAACTTTACCTATTAATATATATATATATATATATTCTAAACTCTTTGGTTTTTATACGCAATAACTCACTTGAATAAATATTTATGATGTGGCCTCACATTTGACTCCAAAGTTAAAAAACAAAACTCTCTAAAAATATATAATTTAGGACACATGCTACAAAATTGAACTTCAATTGTAGAATTTAATTGAATTTTCTCTAAACTTTACCTATTAATATATATATATATATATATTTTATAAAACAAAATCCAAACTTCCTCAATTAAATCCGAAAAACTTTACCTATTAATATATATATATATATATATTTTATAAAACAAAATCCAAACTTCCTCAATTAAATCCGAAAGCTAAAAGCCCCTTAGAAACCCTGGTTAGTGTTTCTAAGGGTTTTCTCTAATCTCCTATTTAATGTGTTTCTTTCCTTTTAAGAGTTTTTATTAGGGCTTTAGAAACCCACCATAGTTGGCTTTTCTCCTATTTAATGTGAAGAGAAGACACCTCTATCAACTGGTTTTAGCACCTTTAAAAAAATGTAAAACAAAAGGTTTAACTTTCAAACAATAAATAATAATGCACCAAATCACATGACAATCACAGCTTGCAATTCCCAACAGTCCAAAATGTTTTAACATTTCCATAGAAAACGACTACATCCACAGTCAAGTTTCACAAGTAATTTCTTAATTTATTCCTTAATTCTTTGGTTAGAGAACAAAGTCAGTGTAACAACATTACAGCAACACGCAAATCCATATATCCCATGCCCTCAAAAAATAGTAAAGACTGCTATCAGCCTATCACATACATGATACATATAATATATATGGTCAAAATCCAACTAACATTAATGCACATATTGAAATGGAGCTAAGAAAAATAAAGACAAAATAGAGATTTCAAAGGGGGAGGGTATTATAGTCATTTGGTGAAAATACCAAGTGGGGGCACGGGTGATACAAAAATAAAGACCTTGGTTAACACTATCACGACACGTTTTCTCTAAGCTTTTTTTCTTTTTTTGCCGTAAATAATTGGATAACACGTTTGGTCGTAGACGTAGACCCCGCTTTTGATGTGGGAACTGGGAATGAAAGTGGGGGCACGAAATAAAATGTGATGCTGAGTTTACGCGTATACGCGTGGACACACAGCAATACAACACGCATTAATGCTAAACACAGAAAATTACATAATTTTTGCCGCAGTTCATTGTACGAAAAATTGTGAGCAGTAGAGAATACACCGTATGTTCATATTTCTATTATTCACAATTTATAGTATAACAAGTTGTAGTAAAAATTATGTAATTTTATGATTTTAGCAATTTTTAAAAAATGTTAAGATTATAACAAAGTTTACAAATTTTATCACAATTAACAACGTGATAAATTATGAATGAATAATAATAAAAAAAAAGTTTATACATTTATCACACACAAATCAGTGTACAGCGGGTTGCGGTAAAAAATGTGTAAAAAATTGTGGACATATTTTCTTTTTCTCCGACACACGATACCCGCTATGCTGGCAATGGAAAATGGTGTGATGAGTTGGCAATTTAGGTAGTTGGGTTAGAGCCAGTTGGCTCATTTTGCTTTGAAGCTACTCTGTGGCAATTTGCCATCTGGCGTATATGACTACATTGAAGTCTTGTCAGCCACCAATAAAATAATTTTTGACAGAGACGTAGACCTTGTTTCGTAAGTTGCTAATGTAAAGCATATTAGGTTGTTGACGGAGTACCACGCTTTCAAAAAACAAAAATGAAAAAACATAAGAAATATATAAGATAGGATAGAGTCAAAGCTAGGACTTTCTAATTTTTTGCCAATTTGTTTTTGTCTTAAGCGACATGAATTCGACTAGTGTAGGACCTTTAGGTCCCAATTCTTGGTGGTATCGTGTCTCCAGCATTATAATCCCACGTTCGATTTTGAATATTTTAAATACTTTTTAGCAAAGTTTTTTACTGCTTTATCCCAAGGTCAAAATAGTTCTAACTTCTCTACTTAGTAGTTTTTTTTTTTCAACTTAGTAGTTGGTACTTAATAATGACAATCTATGGCTAAGGTTTCTAATATTTATATATACACACACGGTAACCTATGTTACTATAGGGGATGACCTCTGAGTAATAGTGGCTTCAGAAATTTTTCTCAAGATGGTTATTAAAAAACTTAAATTAAATATAATCTAATAAAATAAAATCTGAATATATCGATATCACAAAAAGCATAAATACATAAATTTTTGAAATTTTATTCTACGAGTTCTCATATTTTGAAATTAATATATGATAGTTTTGTTATTAATTCTATCAACTGCATCATTTTTAATGTATATAGTCAAACAATCATTAAATTACTGATATCCCATCCAATTACGAACATTTTGACTAATAAGTAACAATATAAACAAAACACATCATCTTTTTTTATTATCTATTCCAACCAATTTTTGTATTCTTTAAACTAATTAGTATTAAATCAACACAATGCTCCATAAATTTATTTTTTAGGGAAATCATGGCCAAGAAGTTGACAAAAACCTCTTTGTAAATATGAAAAGATGAGCCATTTTCTCATAGCCTATAATCTTAGAGAAAATTATTAAAGTCAATACATATTTGCTTAGAATATTAATCTTGCAATACAAGTGATTTCCTTATAAGAAATTTGTTCAAGGTGCAAAGTAATAAAGGGTAAACTATAAGTTCATTCAATATATTCAATTTAGGCATTCAACTGTTATATTAATCATATTCAATCAAGTATTCAGGCATTACTTAATTTAGTGCATATGCGTATGTATTAAATATATCACATAAATCCAACAAATTCAATTAAAGACTAAAATAAACACTAGTAGACTAGCCATTTGAAAAGGTGTGTCCTTTGAGAACACAATTTAAAACTCACAATTAAACATTTGATTTGGACTTTTGGGCTAAATTGTATTTGTTTGGGCAATTTTTTAGAAGTGTTACGTTCGCAACATTTTTTGACACTTTTACAACAAATCTTAAATGAGCAATTTTTACTAGTTTTAATTTGAACCTATCATAGAAATCACTTTTTTGTCCACTAATAATAACCAGTAACAACTTACTACTTAAGATTTATTTGTGAAACTGTTGTGAAAATGTTGTAAAAATTATATATTTTTTAAATTCTTTGGTTCAACCATCAACGGAACAAAATTTTGGAGAGATCAAATTTTTATTTAGGGTGGTTAAGATTTTTTTTCTAGGGTGTTCAACAACCCATATTAATTTAAAATTCAAAAATTTTTAAGTATTATAAAATAAATAAAAATCAATTCAGGTTGGTCATGTGACCACCTTGAGTAACACGTAGAGCTGCCAGTGCCTCTGAGAAGTTAAATGAGCCAAGATGTTGGACCAAAATGATGGCCAGAGGTACTAGGCCCGGCTTACGTCCCATGGAAGATATCCATAACAGAAATGAGGGAAAAGGGCTAATGGGGCTGGATCCTTTATTCCTAAGAAGAGAAAATGAGACTTACTGTGCCGTAGAAAAGTCTAACCCGAGGATTCTAGACCGAAAAAATCGCTGGGAAGAGGGAATTACCCAAAAAGTGGCATGCAATCCAAACAATAGTTACTTTCATATTAATTAGGTGTTCCTACCTAATACATGCCACATTTAATGCTGAATGACCAGCCTAAATAATGTTTGACACCTCAAAAGTCAAAAGTCTATTTTCATCATGAAATTGAGAGATGAGACACTCGATGATTCATCAATGATCTACTGACATCCAGCTTAGTAATCTATTGAAAGTAGAGATGACAATTTTTCCTCGCCCCGCTTAATCCGCCCCTCCCTGCTTGGCACCGCACGGGTTTTTCCCGCCCCGCAAAGGTGGTGGGGCGGGGATTGGGCAAGATTTTAGCCCCCCTATACCCGCCCCGCCCTGCGTTGCTAAGGGCTATAATTGTAATTTTTTCATACCTTAAAACCCTACTATTTAAACAAACATATCAATATTAGCTTATTTATTCTACCCAATGTGGTTCTCTGCCTTTATTTTGTTATGTGATATACTATGAATTTTTTTTTTTTTTTAATAATTATCTTGTTAAACACTTAGATATATTATTCAATTTTTTCTAAAAATTGATTTGATTTGATGTGATAAATTTAGTTGTAATTTCAAGTATATTTTTATTAATGAAATAAGTTTCGTTAAAAAAATTGTACTAGTTGTAGGGCAAATTAATAAAAAGTAGAGTTTTACGGGAAGGGGCGGGGATGGGGTAAGAAAGTTTTTCCCGTCATATGGAGCAGGACAGGGATGGATAAAACCATGCGGAGCAAGGATGAAGACCCCATCCTTCGGCTCCGTCCCGCCCCATTGCTATCCCTAATTGAGAGGGAGGATTATCAGAGGGTATAAATAATTTCTTCCTCCACGCTAAATGAGGATCGGAAAATTCAAAAGAGAAAATGTTTAAGCCTTAAGATTGTTTCTGCTTGTATAAGTTTGCTTATAACCTTGGCAGAAGTGTATTCACATTCTTAAATCTAACCTTGGCAGGAATGGCCGTTCATTCTGATTCTTGATTATTCTTGTTTAGTCTTTCCGTTGTGCATTACCCTATTGTTTTACAAGTTAATTGTGATGATTGGAACCCTAGAACGGCCATTCCTGTTCCGAGTGTTTTTGACCCCATAGTTACTTTCTCAAAGCATAATATAATGAAATATTATATGCACAAATAATGCCACGTGCCAAAAAATTATTTGTTCATATAAGATTCTTTATATCTCTTCCTTCAGGTTAGTTATTAGTACTTCAAAAAAAAAAAAAAAAAAAAAAAAGGAAAAAAGAAGAAGAAGTTAATCTATTAGTATTAGTCAACCGTTACATCACTTTTAGTTCTACAACTGTTTCATCACTCCTTCGAATCCCGTTGCTACCTTTTAGCTTAATTCAATCAATTATTCTTTATTTACTTTATTTTTTTCGGGATATTTTATCTTCATGGTTTATAATTTCTGTTTGGGATTAGAAATTGGTGGGAAGGCTAAGAATAAACCATCATCAATGATCCTTCCTACAAAATTCTGCAATGCACTAGCCTATAATTAACCTGCACAATACGCAGATACTTTTATTTATTTATTTATTTATTACTCTTTAGATATATCATTGATAAGTAGCTTAATGGGATTGAAGAAATTATAATAATGAAAAAGAAAAAAGAAAGGAAAGAAAAAGTGTTCAATAAAAACGTAAATATTGTTTAAACTTTGCCTTTACAAAAATAAATAGTTAAATACCATCAACTTTCACTTAGTAGGGGAATAAAAAACAAATTTCAAATCTATTAATTTCGATTATTTATTGAACTTCCATGGTTCCATATAGGAATCCAAATGTCAAAGATTCTCCATTTTTATTTAACATACAACACTTTTATATTAAAAAAAATCAATTTATCACATTTTAACCCCACAATAATTATAAAAACCTAAAGTAACAAAATATAAAATTTGATAGCGGCAATAGATCCCAAAAGTAATACATATAAAATTTTACAATAAAAGCATTAAACTCTATTGGCACCTCCTGATTTTTATAATAAAAACACCTAAGGTTTAAATTCTCATGCTCTCAATTATCAAAATATCAAAAATCCATATATAATTTTAGGCCCTTACAAGAGCATATTTAATCCTTCGTATAACCCCACATTGCTTGAAACAAAGGCACCTAACATTTCTAGCCCCCTGCCAACATTCCTTACGATTTGTAACAACTATATAACTACCACAGGATTCTTATGATAATCCTTCTTGGTAAGCTGACTTGACTGAAACTACAAAACTATCACATTAGTTAGAATGCCACAAATGTAGCCCTTCAAAGATGTAATGGTTTAGTAAGATATTAGTAGCACAACTATGATTTAAGCCATTTGTTTTATCTTTTTCTCTTTTTTATTTTTATTTTTTTTTATATAATTACAATCTATTTCTAAAAATAGCATTCAGAAACTTAATTTGGGGGCCTTTGAAGCTATGAAACTACTTTATTGAATTAAACTAAAGTAAGCTTTAATTTAGAACAAACAATCATCTATAGAAATTTATTTCGAAACTTCTTTAAATTGTTAAATTTTTGGCTAATGAGTAAACAAAATATAATATAATTTTACCCGATGATAAAATACTCCCTTACACTTGGGAATGTGATTTCACTCTAGAGGTTTTAGTGTTATAAAACCTATAACTACCACTATTCCTTTGCAATTTTTCCTTTTTTGACTTTAATTTCCTTGATTTCTTTTATACTTTTCTGTGGCAATTTTCCACTTTATTTAACAATCAAAGACTCAAAATTTGTGACCTTGGAATAAAATTATATAACAAATTGGTCTACAAAAATAAAAGTAGCAATGTCATATTAAGTTTAAGTTGTTTAATATATATTGCCAAGAGCAATGCATTATAATTCAAATAGTTGTCACCTTCTTATATGTTCATTACATTCAAAGTTCCCTAAAATACTATTCTCTCAATCCCTAAAATTATCTACATTTCCGTTTTTCAAGTTCTCCCTAAATAAATTAACTATTTTTTTTTTTTTGAGAAGATAAAAGTCCATTGTAATCCGATGTCGAAAATAATGTGAATTTTGCCTCATCAATTCTAATATAAGTGTTGATGGAGATTGTAGAAGTTGTTGAAGCCATGTGAGCTGTGATAGTCTACTCCACTTTTCATCTAAGTAAAATAGAGGGGAAAAACCAAAATTCTTCCGAGTAAAAAAAAATTGTAATGGTGAACAAAGACTAATTTAGTACATAGGGACCTATTCCAACTACCACATTCCATAACTTTTAAGAATCTTTAAATAAGAAAATTGTTGATTTTTTTTTTTAATAGAGGAAACGATAGTAAATTTTATTAATTTAATAATATATTAACAATGAGAAAGAGAAAAGAGGAGCTCTCATCTTTCTCTTTTGTAGCACTAGCAAGAGCTAGAGCAACATAATATATTATAAAAAAAAAAAAAAATCTCATGAAAAAAAGGTAAACTCAAGCAAAACAAATGTTGATGTTATTATATTATAGTTTTGATGTAATTTTATTTAGTGGTTGTCCCCATTCATAGTTCATAGTTCATACCCTTTTTTTTCCTATGTATCTGTTTAAATTAAATGCAAATTACTCTTTAAAAAAAATTAAATGTGAAAAAAATCAATATTGTTGAAGTTTATGGTGTTGGAAAAATTAGGTTAGGAACAGTCATAGTTATTACTTATAGTTTAAGCAAAACCTTTTCCCTCAAAAAAAAAAAAACATATATTAACCAAAGAGTATTATATAAAAAATAAAACTCAAACACAACAAAGTAAGGAGGGCAAAACCTTGCCACTCGGCCAGCATAATTTTTCCCAAAACCCAGAAGCAACCATAGATCCCATTCCATTAACCCATGGGCTAAAATGCCAAAGCCACCTTCGCGTTGGCCTCAATGTTTGGAATCATAGTCCTATGAAATTATGTAATTTATCCAAATCTTCCAATAAGGGTAGCCACTTATTGCAAAAATAAAATAGTCACATTTTTCCGTCGTAGAATCAAGAAAATAGTCACTTGACACACCATATTTTTTAAGACCAAACTTTTTTGTATTAATGTGCTTTGTGTTATTAATATCAAAATCCCCTTTTATCCCCATCCAAAAAAAAAAAAAAAAAATCCCCTTTTATATATCTTAGTTTAAGCACTTGATTTTATTTTATTTTTTTTAAGAAAAAAATTCCTTAGTTTAAACACTTGGATGGCTAGCACAAGCTTTACAGTTCAACTGACACTTTCTAGTTATGATGTCATTCAATACTTTGTGAATAAACACTGAATTGTAAAAGAAGTGGTATAATGGTTTACTGGTTCAACCAATAGATCATTAGTTTAATTGTTGAAAGAATACATTAAAAAAAAAAAAGATAAAATATATGAGATCTAAAAGTATACCAAAGATAGAAATTAATGTTCAAATAGATGAATAAGAGATTTGTGGTTCAATCTCCACCTACATCAAAAATCGATTGGTATTTTGGTCTGATAATAAAGAGCTATCATCAAGAGTGAACGTCATAGATTGAAACTTTTTTTATTAAAAAAAAAAAAAAGTTTCTCAAAAAAGAAAAAAAAAATGTTCAGAATATTTACTCATATCATTTAATTTTTTTTCTTTTTTGTATTAATTTTCCACCTTCGACATATTATATAATTTTTTAAATAAGTCATATGACTCATTAAATATTTAATGTGAATATAAGTGTACTTAATCTATATCAATGGTCATTTTCTTCCATATTAATTTGGAGGGAAATTTTTTTCAATTAATAATACAAAGTAAATTCTTTAAATTAAACAATAATAGTGTATGCCAACATTACGTTTTTGACTTTTCAATGACCTTTTTTTTTTCCTAAACTAATTGTTGTCATTAATGCATAATAAATATAGAATCGGTGGAAAATTCAAGTAAAAAGAATATTATTTTAATCACAACATATTGAATTAATAATTATTATAAAAAAAAGTTGGGAAAAAAATATTATATCCACAACATTATTCTTCCTAAAAAAAATCCGCAACTTATGAGGAATATAAACCGGACTAGGTCAAAGATATGGTTATTGTCAATGTTTGAATTGTTGGTAGAAACTAGAAAACATGCCAACTTAAATCTCCCTTAAGAACAAAAAAAGAAAAAAGAAAAAGGATATTACCATCTGAACATTTTAAAAACTTGCACAATTTGTTATGAGAAATCAAGACCTAACATGCAAATAAAGAAAAGATAAAAATAACTAGCGGCAACCATTCTATCAAACACCCCTCAATACTCCTAATACTAACAATTATTTATTTAGAAGACTTATACGCCATTTATCTTTTATGTTAGACCTTCAACTTCCTAGAAGTGAATGATGCTCTACTTGGAGACTTGACTGGCTCAGAAACTGGGAGGACATCAAAATGTGAGGTTCTACCTGGAGGCTTGACTGGCTCCGAAACGGGTAGTATATCAGTATGTGATGCTCCACTTGGAGGCTTGACTGGCTCTGAAACTGGGAGCACATCAGAATGTGAGGTTCCACCTAGAGGCTTGATTGGCTCTGAAATTGGCAATATATCAGTATGTGATGCTTCACCTGGAGGCTTCACTGGCTCTGAAACAGGGAGGATATTAGAATGTGATGTTTCACCTGGAGGCTTGATTGGCTCCGAAACGGGCAGTATATTAGAATGTAATGCTCCACTAGGAGGCTTGATTGGCTCCGAAACAGGCAGTATATCAGAATGTGATGCTCCACTTAGAAGTTTGACTAGCTCTGAAACAGATAGGATATCAGAATGTGATGCCCCACCTGGAGCCCTGACTGGCTCTGAAACGGGCAGGATATCAGAATGTGATACTCCAACTAGAGGCCTTATTGGCTCCGAAACAGGTAGGATATTAGAATGTGATGATGGTTGCTCAGTAGAAGCATGACTCAAAAACATGAGTGGGGACAAAAAGAGAAGGGAAGCAAAGGCAAAGAAAGAAATTGGGACGTGGGAAAAGGAAGCCATATTTGTATTAGCTATTTGTTTGTGTGGTGCACTTGAGAGGGTGATGAGAATTTATAGGAAGAAGCCCCTTGTTCGTAGACGTGTATAGTTTACTGCTCCATTCATTTTGACCTTTTGTGCTAATTAAAATGATTTGCATTAATGGAGAATTTGAATTTGAATGTAGCATTTCCTAATTAGAAGCAGGAAATTTAAATAATTGAAGAATTAAAATATTAATGGATGTACTGATTTTTATAATGGATGTTCTTATTTTTAGAATTAAAATAATTGATGTACATGGCACCCAAAAACATGTCATCGTGCATTTATTATTTGCCCGAAACAACATCATATTGATTTTTATACAGATAACGAATTTGAGGCGGACATTTGCTGTGAAGAATGAAAATTAGGGGGCTAGGAAATCAGAAGATACGGTTATAAACCAAATATATAAAAAGCTGATTACATTTGATTTGATAGCCTTTTTTTGTCATGTTTATCATCAGGCATTAGATGTATTAATTAATATTAATTTCTCACTTTATATTAGCTCAAAACGTCCGTTTGAATATAGCTTATTTTGTTGAAAATTAAAAATACTGTAATAAAATAATTTTTAAATAGGTAAATAGTGCTGTGAAACTCATTTTTAATGAAAAAGTTACTGAAAAATGAGATTTGTAGGTCCTATAAATAGTGCACATGACCCACTGGTGCGCTGAAAAGTCAAATATTACAACTACTATTCACTTTTTTTTTTACTGTTCATATGCCTTTGTGCACAGACATGAACAGTGCTTGGGGCGCTGGCCTAAAAAAAAAAAAAAAAAAAAAAAAAAACGCAAAACGCAGACCGCACGAAATAATTTGTATCCAAACAGCTGAAAAGGAAGAAACGGATTTTTAACATTATTTCCTAATTGTAATAGGTATTAATGTATTATATTAATTTCATTATATTTTGTGTCATGCTTATGACAAACTGTGGTAATAAATTAATTTATTTCCCTTTATTTACTTCAAAACCAAGTTGTTTTTTAGATCCCCAAGGTCAACAGTCAACACTATAAAGTATAAACTAATTTATGCTTTTTTTCAACAAAAAATTTGGATTGGTTTCAACAAAAAATTTGGATTGGTTTCTATCAATATCCAATTTGGATCTCCTAAAATCCTACATCTTTAAAAAGTTCGGGATCTCACTATGATTTTTAGTGAAGTGAGATATGTATGAGGATCTCAATTTGGATCTTAAGATCTTATAGGATTCCAATCCTATAAGGAAACTAAAGATCTTGTGCTATGAAAGTTTTTTTTTTGCTCGTTTTAGGCCTCCAAATGGAGCACAAAGACCCAAAATTGATTATTAAAAAAAAAAAATCAACAACAACAACAACATAATAAACAAATCAGCGCTAGCCCAAATTGATAAAAATAAATTAAAAATCGAAAAAAAACCCTGAATCTCACATCACCTTAATTGCTTAACCTAATCAACAAAATCACATAAGACAGATGATAAGAGAAGAGACTAGAGAGTAAAGGGCGAGTGTGAGCACGGTGGCGCTGCTATGAGAGAGATCATTGATGTTGATAGTGAGGGTTTTTTTTTTTTTTTTTTTTTTTGTTGGTCTAATTCCAGTGCTGAGTAGTTACTTAGTTGCCTGACATAGACACTAACTAATTATAATTTCTCAACAAACACTCACTGATTACAATTTCTCAACATTAGAAAGATTATTTGATGAATCTTATTATCTTGGTAATTGTTTAATGGAATTGTTATTTGCTTTATGTTGTTTATGTGAGATATTAGGTATTTTTTTTTTTTAGTTATTTATGTGAGACATTATGTATGTTTGTGGTGTTAGAACTTCAAACTTGGTATTTGTGAGTTGTAAATTTTGAACTTTGAACATTTGTTTATGTATTTGTAATTTGGTACTTTCCCTTTTACTAACAATTTGTGTCAAAAACTGCTTTTGTTCAATATTTCTTTAATATGTATTGTGAATTATAATTATAAGTATTTTTATAATAAGAAATTAAGATTTTACGATTCTCATGCCGATATTATGATCCGATCCCCAAACCCTCTCACCGATCTCATGTAGGATCTTAATCTTGATAACCTTGCAGAAAAGTAAAAAATGGACTTTTTTGCATTATCCCCTAAATTCCTAATTGCGATACATTTAATATATATATTTTTATACAAGATAGAAATTTTACTCTAGCCTAATCTAAGTGTATATGTGTGTGAAGCTCCATTTTGGATACTTGAACTCCAACCTTTGCCCCCCACACACCACAAGCACTTATACTTGTGGAGTGACCATCGCACCAAGGATGTGCAGTGGTCCAATACGTTTAATATTAATATCATTAAATTTTGTGTAATTTTATAGTCAACACTATGATAAATTAATTAATGCCTGTTCTACCAAAAAAAAAAAATTTGGATTTTGTTTCTACCGTTCTGTTATGTTTGGAATTCCATTTATTTCTCATCAAATTAATATAATTTTTATTATCCAATTAATGAAAATTTAGTGATTTGAGGAGTTGTATAGTTTTTTTTTTTTTTATTAATTTATTGTCCGACGATTAGGGGCTTAGAGCCGATTAATCTACCTTTACATCTCTCGAGCAATTAATATAATTTTTATTATCCAATTAATGAAAATTTAGTGATTTGAGGAGTTGTATAGTTTTTTTTATTTTTATTTTTATTTATTAATTTATTGTCCGACGATTAGGGGCTTAGAGCCGATTAATCTACCTTTACATCTCTCGAGCAACCCGTCCATGATATAAAAGAAGCACATATATGAATATGACCATTTGCTCCTTATCACACGTCTTCCAAGTTCCAATGAACATTCCCTCAAGTCCGCCATGAAATGCATTTGCCTTGCTTGATCTCTCTCCATTTAATTCCCTTGAAACCACAGGAAAATCTAATCGAAGGAAAAAATTATCAACTAATTCAACATGGTCGAGTTTTTTATTTTTTAAATTTATTTTTGGATAATTGTGTTTAGAAATACAATCCAAATTGCATCAATATCCTTTTTTGACTCATCATAAATTTAGATCCAACTATTATCAAAAGAAAAGGCAAGTCTTTTGTCGACTAAATGTTAGCATAATTTTTTTTTTTAATGCATTTGAAATATACACAATTCAGATAGGGATTGAATTACATGTGGATATTGTTGATAATGCCGTGTTAATACAATTAGATGCTATATTAATTTGATGGAAAAATGCAAAGAAAATTACTATGGATAAAGTTTGACTACAACTTCACTCGGTATCTTTTTATTGCATGACTACATTTTCTTCTTATATCCTCTATACTTGCAAAATTTTTAAAAGATCAAAGATCAATAACTACATCATTAATTAAATGTTTAAATTTCAAGTTTTTGTAGTATAAAATTATGCATAAAAAATAAATAGATCAAATAGTAAATAACATCTAATTGACATGAAATTTGACATGCATATTAAGAATATAAAGAACATGTAATCAGACTGCTAGATTTTCAAAATATGTAATTATGTTAAATTTTTTAGTGGAAGTGGTAATCATTAGTGATGTATAACCAAAAATCACATCTATGATTCGTCCAGACGGGTCGTCCAGAGAGTTGCGGTTAGCCAAACATCAGGCCATTTGGCCATCTTCAATTCGTCTAGGTATCACGTCTTTGGAATGTTGGGCAATTGATCACTCCAGGGAATCAAGTCGAGAGAGTCGTCCATGCACAAGGTGCATGGACGACCACACGACACGACAAAGAGTCGTCCATGCGCAGAGCACATGGATGACTACGCAAATACTTGGCGAACTTCGTAGCGGTTCATCAACCCGCGTTCATCGCCGCAAATCCCTCTACTACATGTAACTTCCAATGGCGGTTATGACTTTTTGTAGCCGTTGAGGAGGTTATGTCCGAATTCCAAGATTCTAGGGGAAGTTATTAAACTAGTAACCGCCCTAGGGTACCCTATATAAGGCCCGGTCTTCACCACGCAAAGGTATGAAAAATTCCTGAGATTTTACATTGAGTAAAGTTAGAACTCCATTAGAAGAGAAACTAACTTCATCATCGGAGGGTGTTTGGCCGGCTCACACCGGTCACCCTTTGACTGCTTTCTCTCTTTGTAGGCCTCCGCTAGTGCTGTGGTCCACCGAAACCGAAGTGTTCAACTAATTGATCTCATACATCATCAGTTGGCGCCGTCTATGGGAATCTATATTAGAAAATAAAACTTTCGTGAAACGATTTGCGTTTCGTTTTTTCTGGGACAAAAGTCGAATGGTTCGGACCAGATCGAGGGCTACTAGCCCAGGCCATCAAGGGAGTAGGGATGCTTCTAGCCATCCCCATCGAAATCACCAATCAGCGCCTGCCACGCAGTCGCCTTCCATCTAACACATACAGTCCATGGCGGCCGCGATGGCGGAATTAACCCGCCAAAACCAAGAGTTGACTAGGGAGATAGAAAGGCAGCGACGAGAAGGGCAAGCTGAGAGACAATCCCAGAGTCGAGGAGATAGAGGAAATGCTGAGCCCGAGATCCAATCAAGAGGTACCACTTTGCGAAGGGTGCCACATCTGGAGAAGGAAATGGATCAGATGAGGAAGGTTATGGATGAGATGAAGGAGAACATAAGAAGGGCAAATCCCGTAGAGGATTTGGTCCACCGAACAGATTCCCCTTTTACTGCTTCCATCAATGGGCATCCCTTGTCGCCTAAGTTTAAAATGCCTTCCCTGGACTCATACGATGGAGCACGTGATCCCTTCGATCATATCGCTACTTTCAAGACAACAATGCATCTCCAAGGAGTTCCGGACGAGATCATGTGCAGAGCCTTCCCTACCACCCTTAAGGGACCAGCACGTGTATGGTTCAGCAAAATACCCCTGAATTCTGTGAGTTCTTTTGAGGAGTTGAGCAAGTTATTCGTCAATAATTTCATAGGGGGACAGAGACACAAACGTTCCTCGTCCAGTTTGTTGACCATAGAGCAAGGAGAAAATGAGAGTCTGCGTTCCTTCATCACGCGCTTCAATAGGGAAGCCTTGACAGTAGACGAGGTGGACGATAAGCTCCTATTGGCAGCCTTCCATAATGGGGTTAACTCTGATTTATTTATTCACAAGTTGTATGAAAAAGAGCCCCAATCCATGGCTGAGCTCGTCCATTCAGCCCAAAACTTTATGAATGCAGAAGACGCTATCATAGCTAAGAAGAGGAAGAGATTTGAGAGAATGGAAGCCAACCCCCCGCGTCATCCTGACCAAGGGCCTCGTCCAAAGAAGGGACGAACGGAAGACAAGAAGGACCGAGACAGGGATAATAGGAAGGCAGGCCCATCAGCACGGAATCAGAATTACACCCCCTTGAATGCCCCACTCGATCAAGTGCTCATGCAGATTAAAGATGATCCTTCCTTGAAGTGGCCAGAAAAGATGAAGGGAGATCCTAACAAGCGCAATAAGAATAAATATTGTCGCTTCCATAGGGATCATGGTCATGACACAGGTGAGTGTTATGACTTGAAACAGCAGATTGAGAATCTCATCAGACAAGGAAAATTGAGGCATTTCGTTGGAAGAGATCATAAAGATGAAAAATTGAAAGCGAAGATGGAAGAACTATCACGGCCCCCACTCGGAGAAATAAGAGTTATCATTGGTGGGACGTTGACGGGGCAATCCTCCAAGGCGAAGAAGACGTACCTCAAAGCGGTGCAGAACGTCCAACTCTCTGGACGACCCCCAAGGACGAAGGAAACAGACGAACCAACCATTACTTTTACGGACGAAGAAGCTGAGAGGATCCATCATCCGCATGACGATGCAATCGTCATTACCCTGCTCATAGCAGATTATAAAACCAGGAGGGTGTTGGTGGATAATGGGAGCTCCGTAGATATATTGTACTATCCCGCCTTCCAGCAAATGAGGATTGGACGAGATCAGCTTCGTCCTGCATGTTCGCCGCTGATAGGATTTTGAGGAATGAAAGTGCAGCCCGTAGGCACCATTACCTTACCTGTAGTAGTAGGATCATACCCGCAGCAAATAACCAAAGAAGCAAATTTCCTTGTGGTGGATTGTTCCTCCTCTTATAATGCCATCATTGGAAGACCAACATTGAATAGCTGGAAGGCGGTAACGTCTACCTATCATCTGTCAGTTAAATTCCCTACGGAGTGCGGAGTGGGGCAAGCACAAGGAGATCAGTTGGGAGCCAGAGAATGTTACCTAGCCATGTTGGTTGTGGACGAGCAAATGCAAGCTATGATTATAGAAGAAAGAAAAATTGTTGCAGAACCGACTGAGGTATTGGAAGATGTTTTATTGCAAGAAAATGATGGTGAGAAGTTTACTAGAATTGGGACAAGTATGAAGAAGAGGACGAAAGAAGACCTCACCCAGTTCCTAAAGAAGAATGCTGATGTTTTTGCATGGAGTCATGACGATATGCCTGGTATTGATCCAAGTGTAATCACTCATCGGCTGAACGTATCCCCCTCATCGAAGCCTATTCGTCAAAAGAAGAGGGTGTTTGCCCCTGAACAAAAGAAGGTTATCAAGGAAGAGGTTCAGAAGCTAACTGCAGCACAGTTTATCCGGGAAGTTTACTACCCAGATTGGTTGGCAAATGTAGTAATGGTAAAGAAGGCAAATGGCAAGTGGAGGATGTGCGTCGACTTTATTGACTTAAACAAGGCTTGCCCTAAGGATAGTTATCCTTTACCCCGTATTGATCAATTAGTTGATTCTACAGCTGGCCATCAACTGTTGAGCTTCATGGACGCCTTCTCAGGATATAATCAGATAAAGATGGACGAGGCAGATCAGGAAAAGACATCTTTCATTACCAGTCAGGGTTTGTTTTGTTACAAGGTGATGCCCTTCGGTCTGAAGAACGCAGGGGCAACTTATCAAAGGTTGGTGAATCACATGTTTCGTCCACAGATAGGACGGAATGTGGAAGTGTACGTGGATGATATGCTTGTGAAGAGTTTGGACGAAGGTAGCCACTTGGACGACCTACAGGAAACCTTTGAAACGCTCAGGCGATACAAGATGAAGTTAAACCCAAGTAAATGTGCATTCGGAGTATCGTCGGGAAAGTTTCTAGGATTTATGGTTTCAGAGAGAGGAATTGAGGCAAATCCAGACAAGATCCAGGCCATATTGGATATGGAGCCACCGAAGAACATCAAGGAAGTCCAATCCTTAACTGGACGAGTTGCAGCTCTGAACAGGTTTGTCTCAAAAGCCACCGACAAGTGTTTACCCTTTTTCAAAATCCTCAGGAAGGTGTTTGAATGGACGGACGATTGCCAAAGGGCCTTCCAGGACCTAAAGCAATATCTTACCACAGCCCCGTTGCTAAGCCCATCCGTGCTAGGAGAAGAACTATATTTGTATTTGGCAGTGTCCCCACATGCCGTAAGTTCAGCGTTGATCAGAGAGGAAGGAAAAGTACAGAAGCCTGTGTATTATACTAGTCGGGCACTGAGAGGAGCAGAAGGAAGGTACCCATTGATAGAAAAATTAGCTTTCGCGCTAATAACAGCCTCAAGGAAGTTGAGGCACTACTTCCAAGGTCATGTCATCAATGTCATGACTGATCATCCACTTAAGAAGGCAATAAACAAACTTGAAGCTGCAGGACGATTAATTCAGTGGGCAGTTGAGCTTAGTGAGTTTGATGTTCGGTACCGACCGAGGAATGCAATAAAAGCTCAAGCCCTGGCAGATTTCATTGCAGAATTCACTCCAAGTTATGAGGACTTGGATGGGAAAGAGGATAGTGAAAGATGGGTCGTCCACGTAGATGGATCATCTACGCAGCATACGGGAGGCATAGGAGTTGTTTTGCAGTCACCAGAAGGAGACAAGCTGAAGTGCAAGGTTCGCTTGCAATACCAAACTACTAATAATGAAGTAGAATATGAAGCCCTTCTTAAAGGGTTAGAGTTGGCCAAATCTGTAGAAGCGGACTCAGTACTCGTCTTGGGAGACTCACAACTAGTCATAGGCCAAGTAAATGAGACGTGTGAAGCCAAGGAGGATAGAATGAAAAAATATTTGAAGAAAGTATTATGCCTTGCAAGGAAATTCAGGGAAGCTAACTTTGTACAAATCCCAAGGGAAGAGAACATGAAGGCAGACACTCTAGCAAAGGAAGCCTCTGCCAATGAAGCGATGGACAAGTTTGATGAAATACGACACATGCCCAGCATAGATCTCCCAGAAATGCTACAAATAGAAGGTGAGGAGAATTGGATAACCCCAATAGTATCATACCTGAGGGACGGAAGGCTTCCAGAAGGGAAGGACGAGGCTCGGAAGCTCAGGGTTAGATCGGCTAGGTACATCCTCGTGGATGAGGTTCTCTACAAAAGAGGTTTTTCACAACCATACCTAAGGTGTTTGGCCCCAGACGAGGCTAATTATCTACTAAGAGAAGTTCATGAAGGAGCGTGTGGTAACCACTCGGGGGCCAGATCACTCGTCCACAAGGTCATCCGTGTAGGGTATTATTGGCCAACCATCCAAGCTGACGCTAAGGCGTATGTTAAGGTGTGTGATCAATGCCAACGATTCAGCAATATACCTAGGCAACCATCTGAATACCTTACCCCAATGATGGCCCCTTGGCCTTTTGCACAATGGGGTTTGGGTATTTTGGGTCCCTTCCCAATCGGAACCAGACAGATGAAGTTTTTGGTGGTAGGGATAGATTATTTCACTATATGGGTGGAAGCTGAACCCTTAGTGAAAATCACGCAGCAAAATGTCAAAAATTTTGTTTGGAAGAGCATTGTATGCAGATTTGGAGTACCAAGGGTGTTAGTGTCTGACAACGGACGACAATTTGATAATACACCCTTCAGAGAATTTTGTGAACAACTCGGGATCAAAAATCACTACTCCTCACCCTCCGACCCACAAGCCAACGGACAAGCAGAAGTAGCAAACCGATCCTTGTTAAAAATTATCAAGACTCGGCTTGAAGGGGCAAAGGGAGTATGGCCAGACGAATTACCAGGTGTTTTGTGGGCTTATAGAACAACGGTGAGGACTCCCACAGGAGAGACTCCTTTCAAGCTAGCGTATGGGAGCAAAGCAGTCATGCCCGCAGAAGTGCATATGGCCAGCCAGAGGGTGATGAAGTATCAAGATGAAGAGAATAATGAACAGATTCGTCTTAATCTTGACCTCATAGACGAGATAAGGATGGACGCGGAGCAAAGAGTAGTAAGGTACAAAAATCTCATGGCGAGACAGAATGACGCCATGGTGAAACCTAGGTGCTTCAACATTGGGGATCTCGTCCTGAAGAAGGTTTCTTTGGCTGCCAAAAATCCGGCCCACGGAAAACTAGGACCAAAATGGGAAGGACCTTACAGAGTTATCAACTCCAAGAGACCAGGATCCTACTATCTGGAAGCCCTGGACGGACGAAAGTTAGAGCACCCGTGGAACGTTGAACACCTGAGGAGGTACTATCAATGAAAGGTGGTCATGGACGAGGCATGAGGTGGACGAGGTCTTTGGATGTTTTAAGTAATGTGTTTAAATGTTATTTTCCAGTGTGCTTATTACTATTGTGTTTTAAGTGGATAAGTATTTTATGCTGCTCATGGAAGAAGTTATGTTGTATTATGTATTTTTAATTCCCTAAAGGCATAAGCTCTCAAGCATGTGCCATGATTGTGGACGAATGATTATATAGTATGGATTTCTGAAAATTATGCGTTTTGAGTATGATTGTATGAGAATCCCTCATTTTCTATGATTCAAAATGATCCACGGAAGGCGAAAGGCCAAAGACGAGTAAAATCCTTGGACGCAAGGATTTATCGTCTAAAAGCTTTCCTTTAGAGAAGGATAAAGCATGAAAAATAAACGAGGTATGTCCGTCTAAGCTCAAGACGAGGCAAACCTGAAGAGCAATCGTCTACACTATGGACAAACCATGTGCGTATGAAAACACCATGGGCCCATAGACGAGTCTAGCCAACTTAATCCAGCCCATGGAAGAGAATTTGTTGGGAAAATTTTATTAAGGACGAATGAATAATCGTCCTAAATCCGAGTAACGATTAAGTCTGACAAAAGGACATCGTTCATGGACGAACATTACTTAATAAACATTTCATAATGTTACACAGGAAGGAATTTGTCCACATGTTCAAGACGAGATGAAACATACAAGGAAAATCCCACAACAGCCAAAATGGTATGGACGATATAAATGAAATTTTGTTCACAAAACTTAAGGAATATTCAAGCACAAGGAACAATGAAAAGTAAAAACATTCATATATTCATATAAGATTCATAGGGTGGACGACCACCGTCCAAAAACCCTTAAAAGAGTAATGAGTGTATGTTCATAAAACTCGTCCATAAACTTGGACGAAGAAATTATACTTGAATAGATTTAAAAAAAAAAAAAAAAAAAGGTAAAAGTAAAAGCCCAAAACACTAGGGCACTTTAAACAAAGAACATAAAAACTCTGAATGAATTCAATTTGCTGGGTTCTTCGGATCGTCCTGGTTCACCTCATTAGTGGCATCGTCCTCCACATTCACGTCCTCAGAACCCGTCACAAGCAAGGAACTTTCTGTGGCTTGAGGAATCTTGAAGGCATCAAAGTCAGGAAATGCGTCCTTGGCATCAGCACGGAAGTCCTCATACCCAGCAGCATAATGGCTGTCTAGACGATTTTTGTATTCGCCAGACTTCTTGAAAGCTGATATGGCTTCTTCACGCGCCTTCTCCAAGGACGAGTTAAACTCTGAGACTTGTCCCTCCAAGTAGGTGATGCGAGTATCTTTTTCCACAGCATCTGCCTTAAGTTCCTCAACCTCGTCCTTCAATCTCGTCTCAGTTCCTAGCAAGCAGTTGATTTCCTCCGTCAGCCTGATCACCTCCCCCTTTTTCAGCAAGACCTCATTGCCTAACTCTTTAGCCTTCTCATTTGTCGTCTTGGCCTCCTCAGCTAGTTCCTTGGCCTGGCACGTCGCTGTATAAAACTTTGACATAGCCTATGCAGGGACGAATAAGAGTTAACCAGATATATATATAAAAAAAAGAAGAGAAAAAAAGAAAAGGGAGCAAGGACGAGTTAAAGTCTACCTTAAAGAGATCGTGGATGCCAGAACGTTCAAATTCTTTCACTGACATGTTGTAACATTCGTTAACCTCATTGTCAGTGACGATCCCTTTGAACGTCCTCCACGCATACCCCTCGTCCAGAACTAAGTTGGAAGGACGATCTAATTGCTCTGGTGGATGAGGCTTCCTAGAAGTCTTGGTTGAAGGAGCAGGGTCAGTCTGAACAGGATGAACCGTTTGGACGGGCTCCACATCGGTAGGAGACTCGTCCAAATTCACCGTGGGGGGAGTGAATTTGGGGACCTTGGGAAGAGGAGTCTGAGTGGTTTTTGATTTCTTAGGACCTCGACGACTAGGAAGGTCGTCCAGGTCCACAGAACTTGAAATCTTCTTGGACTTCCTCTTCCCAGGCTGGACGGCAGCCTTCTGGACGATTGGAGGTGGAACATCCTCGTCCCCACTAGTTACCGTTTTTTCTCTATTCTCTCTCATTGTAAATATTCCTACAATGAAGGAAGTCAGTTAATAAAAATAAGCAATGTGAATAATGAATATGGGAATGGAAGGAGCTGGACGATACTTACTCTTACGCGTGGTTTCCTCGTGGCTTAAATTCTCAGCAATTGGTTCTGGACCAAGACCCCACGTGGCTAAACTGCTAAGAGTCACTAAATCGTGGAAGGTCCTTCTAGGGAAGGCACGTACACGATCAATTTGTTCTAAAAAAGCTTTGTTTAAACGTAGACGAGTAACAGCTACACCAACAAAAGAAAAATGGTTAGACAAATGAAAGATAGAGAATATAACAAAGTGAATCACATGAAAAAGAAAACATACCCTCAGGACGAAGGCGGCCTATGGGGCTGGTAAAAGGAGGGAAGGGGGCATTACTAACATCAGTTGGGTCCCCAGCCCAGTTACCAGAAATGATAAAAAATTCTTGTTTCCAGAGCCTATCAGACGAGCTACGGCCCTTTATTAAGCTATAAGGAGAGCCTCTGGATGAGAACTGGTAAAAACCAGCTGATTGCTTGATTTCTGAGGGCTTATAACAATATAGGAACTCGTCCACTGTTATAGGACGGTCCCCTTCCAGTGCCTCACGCCATAACACTTGCATGGCGACTATCGTCCTCCAACCATTGGGATTAAGTTGATTGGGACCAATACCTAACCTATGGAAGAGACCTCTACAAAAAGAATTGAGGGGAAACCTGAGACCAGCTAAGAGATAAGACGAATAAACCCCCAAACCAGAAGAAGGTGAACAGCACCATTCTCCTTCCCTAGGCAGACGAGGTTTAAACTCGGTAGGAATTTGGTATCTATCTACTAATGTCTTTAACTTAGGTGCGTCCAAGGTGGATGCTACCTCAGGTGCACAGCTATATATAATGTTTTCCTCCTCCTCGTCCTAAGGAGGGCTGGGTGGCACTCTGGACGAGCTAGCCCCAGTCCCAGAGGTCATCCTACGTTGCATTTCCTGAAATTCTTCTAAAGAAATGCTAGGCACCCCAGACGAATACTGCTCGCCTGAGGAATTGTTACTAAAGCTAGTACTACTCTCACCACTCTCATAGCTTCCAGATGAAACGTCCTAATACTCATCTATTTCTCTCTCTGTACTACTGGACGAAGACATAACTAAAGTAAAGGTGAAGACGAAAACCTAAAAAGAAGAGGAAGTACCTGAGAACTAGGACGAAACGATAGACAATATTCTTGGACGAGATAGCGGAAGGAAGTTTATGAGAAAGGTGAAGGGCAAGAAAGAGAATGTGCCAATTTATAGGGCCCAGAAGTGGGGTTAGCGAAGCGACACCACCCACTAAGAAAATGACACGTGGCAATCGTGTGGGGAAACGTAATCGATTTAATTGCTCAACGAATTAAACCGTGACACGTGGCCACGTAAATGGGATAAAATTTCCATAATGTCCCTGGACGACGCTCTGGACAAGGGGGCAACTGATGTATAACCAAAAATCACATCTATGATTCGTCCAGACGGGTCGTCCAGAGAGTTGCGGTTAGCCAAACATCAGGCCATTTGGCCATCTTCAATTCGTCCAGGTATCACGTCCTTGGAATGTTGGGCAATTGATCACTCCAGGGAATCAAGTCGAGAGAGTCGTCCATGCACCTTGTGCATGGACGACCACACGACACGACAAAGAGTCGTCCATGCGCAGAGCACATGGACGACTACGCAAATACTTGGCGAACTTCGTAGCGGTTCATCAACCCGCGTTCATCGCCGTGAATCCCTCTACTACATGTAACTTCCAATGGCGGTTATGACTTTTTGTAGCCGTTGAGGAGGTTATGTCCGAATTCCAAGATTCTGGGGGAAGTTATTAAACTAGTAACCGCCCTAGGGTACCCTATATAAGGCCCAGTCTTCACCACGCAAAGGTATGAAAAATTCCTGAGATTTTACATTGAGTAAAGTTAGAACTCCATTAGAAGAGAAACTAACTTCATCATCGGAGGGTGTTTGGCCGGCTCACACCGGTCACCCTTTGACTGCTTTCTCTCTTTGTAGGCCTCCGCTAGTGCTGTGGTCCACCGAAGCCGAAGTGTTCAACTAATTGATCCCATACATCATCAATTAGCTATAATCAAATTTGTAGCCAAACTTTGTTCAATTTTTATTACATTTATATGACTTCTTTCGAGTTTGAGACTGTTCTTTAAACTCACTCCATCATTTTTCTTGAACTTGGATTTATGGAACATGAGATTTTCAATTTATATATTGCTGTAGAAAATTAGAAATTTAAGAGAAATGAGTTTGGAGGTTGGACAGTTATTGAACCTTGAACGATATGCTTGTGTGAGTGAAAACATTGACAATATTAATAGCCTCATTATATTGTTTTTTTGTCTGTCGAAGTTTTAATTGAGGAATGATATCTCAAAACCATATTAAGGTGATTGATAATAATGGTCATTTTTACCTATGTCATAAGAATAATTGACACTTGATTATTTTTTATTGAGCAATAAAATTATTAAGATAGACGATTCATAAATTTGAAGAGCATTGACACAGGCTACTTTTAATCTCATTGATAATAAAACTTTTGGATATGTTAAATTGTGTATGACTTTTGATGTTGATATGAAACTAAATGAAAATGATTTTTTTTTTTACCAAACTTTGGGGTGTTCACAACAAATCCTATTTGGCATGTTATTATTGGTTATAATTTAGGTAACTATTTTTTTTTTTTTAAGAAAGATAATTTAGGTAACTTCACGTTACTATTGTGATGAACTAAATATCTTTTCGATTGTAGCAATACTTAAAACTTTTGATTTTAGCTAAGCTTAGAGAGTGGTACAATAGAGGATCTAGGAAAGGATTAGTTCTATCTTGGCTAGATTGCTAACAACTAAGTAATGATAGACTGAGAGATTTAGATGAGAACACCTCCTGTTTTCCTTTGATAAAGAAATCCTGTGCATCAATAGCCCCTGGGCTTTTGATCGCAATCTGGTGAAGGATCTGATAAACAGGTTTGTTTAAACATATACCAGGGGGAGATGAGGGATCTGATAAACTGACTTGATTTATGGTTGATGGTTTTGTGAAAGAGGAAAGCTCCAAGAGATTCAACAAGTACCCCAGAGTATAACCAAATAGATGTAAAGTGAGCATGCTTACAGTTTGTTAGCATTGGAAAAAGGTGAGTGGATCCACGATTACTTTAGAGAAAAATGAATTTGCGATGGATGCTCCTCTTTGCACTGCGTGCATGCATTAGAAAAAGTTTGAAGAACTTCATACTCCAATCCTATAGTTCGTTTAAGCCTTTTATTGGGCTCACCAGGTTGGTATTTGGTAATATCAAAATGGGTGAATCGTGAATGTACTGCACAACATGGCATGGAACTGAACTACAGAGTATACATTAATACTCCAATCCATATGGCCAATCCTATAGTTCGTTTAAGCCTTTATTGGGCTCACCAGGTTGGTATTTGGTAATATCAAAATGGGTGAACCGTGAATTTACTGCACAACTACAGACTCTACATTAATATCAGCTGCAAGTCTGTAACATAGATTTGTCCTCTAATAATGTATTCAGCTGCAAGCACGCATAAGCTTACTTAAGGCTCTGGTTCGACTTAAGTTAATGGTATGATTCACAAGTTCAGGGTAGCTACCCCGAACTTGTGAATCTAATCTCTCATAAATAAAAGGCATATATGCTACATTCGTTGCTACCAAAGACACTACCAATGAATCTCGGCCCCAGAATAACCCATCTTAGTTGCCAAACCGGAACATCTAGCTAGCAAATCAAATACTACAATAAAAACAAGAATCATCCAGGCATGCTCACAAAGAAGGCTAAAATCTAAGTCAGACAGCTGATGCTAAGTAATTACTTAGTTTAAAAGTGATATAAAGCCACCCTGTCTTCCAACAATATGTCAAGGGGTAAATAATAAAATAAGCCCTACCACTAAGAAGGCAAAGCAATCCATACAAAAAATTCATAGAGAAAACACTTTTAATAGTTTTATGCTGCCGCATGTAGCAAAATGGATAAATAAGGAGCTCAACGCTTTCCACCCCCACCTCCAAGCTTGGGGCCCTTTGGTACAGCGCCCTTAGAAACACCACCCTTGGATTGTGCCTTCTGTGTCTTGGCCATCACCTCTGCCTTCTTCGCCTTCTTTTCATCCTTGGTCTTCTTGATCCTCTCTTTAATCTCACTGAAATTTCAAAGGTCAACAAAACACAAATAGAACTATTAAAAATTATATATTAAACAACTAGGCTAAACGCCAGAATGAATCTAAAAACTTGGCAAATCAAAAAAGTACGGCAGAAAGTTTCAACTATACCGAAGAGCAGCTTCACGTGCAGCATCTCTGACTTCTGGCTTCTCAGCCCGTCTTTTTTGTATGACTTCCAAGGTGGCACCAACAATGGACCTTGAATAAGGCTTCTTGGCGGCACGGCGCTTCTTCTTCACAGATTCGGCAGCAATGTCCTAAGAAGCACCAGAAAAGAAAACAACAGATAAATCAATAACTAGTGCACCAAAATGCTAGCACTATGAGCCAAGGCCCCAAGAGGGGCATAACAAACCAGGAAATCAATTGGTTCCAAAACATCAAATCACCTTCTTATGTTGTTTCCTGTACATGGCTGTCCATGTAAGCTTTGACGGCTTCAGGCGGTTGTGAAAATACCTCTTGCATTTTGAATTGACAAAGAGGAAAACCTTAAGCAATCAAAGAAGAGAGCATATTTTAGTATAGATATATCTTATGAGATGATGAAACAAAAGAGTGGAACATATGCTATGAAGCATGAAGAGTTTGTTACAGTTACAAAACCAAGTAATCCCACCAAGTACCAACATAACTTACCTGAGAATCTGACCGAATAAATCTGATACCCCTACCAGGGTATATCTTGGCACCACTGAATCGGCAAAGTTCAGTCCTAAAACACCAAAAATCAAATACCAAATTATACACAATCAGTATATCATAGGACAAAAGTGACCACAAAGCACAACCAAGCACCAAGTGCAAAAGCTTTGATTAAACCAAGAATTTAAAAGAGCCACACAGTTACAAATCATTGGCTCCCACAAGATAAACACAAGATTAAATCAAAAACCAAACTGAAAGTTCATCTGATTGACTGTAGTCTTTCATTCCTGTTTTAGCCTCTATTCCGAATCATAACACTGTTTTCGTTCTTAGCATTCTGAAATGGTTATTCAATTTTTTCATACAATTCTTTATTTTCTAGTTAGATTCTTTAAATAAAAAATAAATAATTGAGCAACAAATTGTTAATATTCTACAAAATTTAATGAATTTTTAAGGTTTCATTACATAAACCTGACTCTCAAAAAAAGCAAAACATCGTTGTTTCCATTGTTAATCTATGTACTTTTTGATTCTAGCATAAAACCGGATAGCAGTGTCAAAATCAAAATATGGTAGAGAACAAACATTTTTCATAACATATATGGTCTCCAGAAAGAGAGGAAAAGAATGTCATTTTCAGATCTAAATATTGCATTTGGTAGAATCAATCATGAAAACAAGTTATTCAAATCGATGTTATTCACAGAGAGAGAAGCTTACTTGAGAACCATGGCGGCGGATGCAGGTGACGCCGCTCGTAAACCCCTAGTTGAGTTGCAGAAACCCTAGCAAAGCACTTCACGACTCACCGATTTAATAACGAAGGATAAAGTTATTGACTTCTAAGGACTTGAACGACACCGGTTTTAGTTGTTGGGCTCGTCGTTATGGGCTAATTGCTGGATCAAAAAGAGGACCGTAGTTAAGATTGGTGTTGCACTATAAGGCCCCCCCACCCCCGCTCCAAAATAATTTCTTTTTAAAATTATATATATATATAATATATATATTTAAAATTTTATATATAATATATATTGTGTCTCATCCTTTAGCTAAACTCTTCCACTCTCTACCCATAAGATACTTTGGAAACTTTATAGATCAATAGTGTGATAGATTGTATCTAAGACTTTTGAGTTTACGTCATGCTCCAAATCAATAAACTCACCACCTAAATACATTTATAGGGCTTGTTAAATATGCAAATATATTTGAGATAAAGTAGCAATCATGGTTTAAAAGAAAAGGGGTGGGGGGAGGAGAGAGGGAAGTAAATTTGGATTACATTCTAGTAAGAAATACATTTTTTTTAAAGGAAGGAATCTAAAGAGTTAGGGATGGTAACGAGACAAGTTGAAATTGTATCATGGATGCCCCGTCTCTTCTTCAAATTGAGAAGAACTTATGGAGTGAGAGAAGGCCAAGTAAAGGACAAGATGGATTGCAAATATTTTGTTAATACTTAATGATGTAGCTCTTGCATTGATAAGTTAGAGATGAGAGTAAAAAGGGAGGGACAATCATAAAGGTGTTAAGAATGAAAAGATAAGCATTTTAGGGAATTCTTGAATACTGAACTACTTTGAACTGAAAACGGATTCTTTGAACTGTAGAAAAATACTTTAACCTGCAATTATTTACTGTTTATACTGAGAGTAGATTTGATGTTAACGACAGACTGTTCATAAATGGTAACTTGTCAAGTACTGTTTCAATTAGTGACACTATTTTTGTCTTAACTTCTTGATAGTACTAATCATCCTTAACTTTTGTGAAGGTAATTTATACACACACACATATATATATATATATATATGTCAAATGAAAAATATATGTACACACTTGAGATGAGATCGAGGAGTAAAACGTGTAAACGCTCTCCCCCCTATTCAAGGCAAGGAAGAACCACACGGACAGAACATTTTTATCATCCATGCAAAGAGTCAAAGACATCTTTTTGCATTATGTAGGCCTCTTTAAATACTCATTCCAAAAAGAATATATATAAATGAAACCAAATCACATGAATCAAACCCATGCATACATTTTCTTCAGGAAGATACAAGAGTTGTAATTTAGAACGCATAAAAAGGACATTACATTGATGGCATGCTCACTTATGTATTCATTGTTATCAAGAGTCAGAATATTTCGTATGAAATTGGCCTCGGATAATTTCTTAGAAATTGATTGAGTAAAATTTAAATACAATTTCTTAAATGTTGTACCTTAAGTTTGCCAATTAAATTCAATCATGTGATTATATTGACATACTATAAAGTTGGATTTTATTATTTGGTCAATATAACTACATGATTGAATTTAATTTTTTTTTTTAAATATAACATTGTCCTTTACTTGTCATTGCATTGGTCATCCAATCATATGGTTGAATTCAATTAGAAAACCTAAGAAACAACACCTTGAATCTGAGTTTTACCCTAAACTAAACACACAAGAAGAGGCACAGGGAATTTGAACCCTTGTGAGCCACTAAAAGTAATCCTTAGGGTATTATATTCCAGCTCCTGGCGGTGAACTTCACAATCTCCAGTAAAATAACAAAACAATAGGATGGTAAGGGATATCAACAAGAGTTCAAGACCTGTTAAGGTAACTCCTCAGACCTCAGTCAAGTTTGGCCATGAACTTTCCTCTTTCCCTGTTTGACTCAAATCATGACATCCCATATAACTTGTAAACAAGGGTATCATAAACGCAAACCAGAAGAGAATGCCTATTTGCTCCCAACAATTGTAACCCACCTTCTGGGGGGCTGGTTGGGTTGGGTTTAAGAAATTTGGCTGACTCCAATGCCACAACTCACAAGCAACCCTCTCATCATCATTCATTCATACAGTCCACTGTTTCCTAATATTAAGTACGCTCACTGGTTTTCAGATATTATATTAAAATGAAGAAGCCCAATGTTGGGTACCCCACTACTTGATACTACTAGGCAATTCAGATACAAGTTGAACTTCCCTTTGAAACTTTTGTTACCTCCGTAAGAAAACAGTCACATCTGAGCAACAGCACAATTCTCATGTTTACAGTAACAATTTCACCATCAAAAGACCAAATTGAAGAAGGTTCAAGTTTTAAGTACCACCTTACTAAAAAAAAAAGTTGTAACCACTACTACTTATGCAGCTTTAGCTGTTTCTCGCACCAGAGCAAGCTTAGCCAAAAGACCACAGAGCTGAAGATATGAACCAACTCCATCACAGATTCTCATATGGGCAAATCCAGTTTCCTGGAAACTCAAAGAGAACAAGAATTAAATATTGTAACAAAGACAAGACATTTGAGGAGTAGGAAGGATCATGGTCAGCATGATATCTGTACCTTCATGAATTCCAATTTTAGATACTCAGCCATATCATAGTTTTTGATGATGCGGAATAGGGTTGTGATTATGTCAGTGGGGGAATAGCCCAAATCATAGAGCTGCTTGAGACCAGAACAAGATTCATCAAATCTCCCTTCTAGTACATTGCGCACCATGTTCTTCACATGCAACGGATGAGGCTGATCGCAAACCTGAAAACCAATGACAGACATTATAGACCTCCCAAGCTATATATAGTGAAAGTAAATTACTAAACTGAGAAGGTATTCAGAGTCATAAACCTTGAAAACATTTTCTTGGTTGACAAAACGGAACCCACTGTATGTAGCCTGCAAGTTATTCAATGCCTGCCTCATGTCACCATCAGCAGTGAAAATTATGGCTTCAAGACCTTCCGGAACATAGGGAACCTTCATTGGTTACAAACGCAGATCAACCACACATTTCTATCTTTCTTCTAAATTTCTAATGCATAGCAATAGAATATCCAGATTTAACAAACAATAAACTACTATAAATTTTAACTACCATATAATCTCCTTTGTCATGGTTCTGTTGCAAACAAAATGAAGAATTCATTCAAAGTTCGCTCATATTAACTAAAATTGCCTAAATGCTATCTAAACAGATTCATACATTTTCCTATAATACCTGGTTGTTGATGTTCCCTTCAAAATCAAGCTAGATGAACTACATCTTATCTTGTTGCACATTTGACAGTGCAATAATATACAAGCATTCAAGTAGCTGACGCAAGATAAAACCAAAACTAACACCGAAATTGAAGAATAGAAAATAAAAAAAAATAACCTAGGAATCAACACCCAAGCAAGAGAGAACATAATCTAGCAATCAGCACCTAGAGTTGCCTAGAATCAGTGCCAAGCTATTTGAATGAAAAATTCCAACAAAAAATTTTATTACTCAAGAAAACTGTCTAACTGTTATTGAATTACAATTGATTTAAGAAAGTCCAATTATTGAATTACAAAAATAATCTTGACTCTAGGAAATTAAATAAAATACTAATAACCTTATCAAATAATAAGACCTAAAATAAAATCCAATTGACCAATAAAAATATAATTGAATTCTATATGTTGAAATAAAATTGTCTCTGCAGTTCCCATGTTAGTAGCTTAACCAGTTCATGATGATCAATCAAACATTTTAATGTGAGATCTTATTGGCAACAACTTTCAAGCTATATTCCTAATAATTTCTTCACTTTGAAAGAGAGTCAACATAATTGCTCATTTATGTTCCTTCCCAAAAAGAGTCAGCTTGGAACTTGAACTTTTCATAATGATCAAGCATCGCATGCACAAAAAGAGCAAGCAACGAAGATGGAGAGAGAGAGAGAGAGAGAGAAATAACCATCTATTAAAATAGTGAAATTTTTTAGGGTAATACAAAAATAATGGTAACCATAACACCAAAGCTCAACTAGATGTAGCTTCAAGGCATCCTAGATGTTTAAAAAGGGAGGCAGACTATACTACAAAATCATAATGCACTGATAGAAAGATCCTAGTCCCCCACACACCCGGGGGGGGCCCCGTGAAAATTAAAAAGATTAATGAGTGGGGTTGGTAATAGATGCATGAATGTAAGCATGCTTATACACACTGACACAGGTAGGGACAGAGAAACACATGCCTTCATTGAATACATGAATAAGATCTGATATTTCCAACCCTTTGGTGTGAGAAAAAACTTGAACTGAATAATTATACTAAAATAACCAAACAATTATAAAAATATATATCATGAAGCTTTATTAAATAAGGGATATATGGCTTTTGAAAAACCAGACAGAGAAAAGGCCTATTTTTTAGTGCCCTGAATGGATGCTAAATTAATAACTGAAAGCAATTTGCATTGACATTGATGACAGTAATGCTGCTATGCACCTGTGGCACATTATTTATTAAGGAAACTAAGCATACCTTTTCAGCTTCAACCACCACCATGAGACGACCAAGTATCTCTTGATCAGATAATCTTGAAAATCGAACAATAGCACATCTACTTTGAATAGGCTCAATAATTTTAGAAGAAGTATTGCATGCAAGAGCAAAACGAGTGGAGTTTGAATATATTTCCATTGTCCTTCTCAAAGCTTGCTGTGCTCCAGATGTCATGCTGAAAATTGAAAAGGTTATTGACAAATACAACATTCAATACAATTGCTTAGATGGAAGAAAATATACCAAAGCCTGAACAATATAACATCAAACAACAAACTACTATAATTCCAGATAGAAGCCTTTAATGATTGGAGAGTAAAGAGACATTATTATTAGAACTTACCTGTCAGCTTCATCCAAGATTACTACCTTGTGCCGCCCAGGGGGCAGTGTCACTTTCTTTTGAGCAAACATCTTAATCTTGTTCCTTACAACATCTATTCCCCTAAAAAAGACAAAGCAACAATAAAATATTTCAGAACCTAATCAAAAAGGCCCCCCCAGAAAAAAAAAGACAGGATACTAAAGCCTAGAAAATTTTACCCACCTGTCATCTGATGCATTGAGCTCCAAAACAGCCTCCTTAAAATTTGGTCCCAGAAGCTCATGTGCTAGTGCCAGTATACTTGTGGTCTTACCGGTTCCAGGAGGACCCTGAAATAAACAATGTAAAGTGGATGAGCAGCATCACAAGCCTTTTACTTTACGAACATGAGCAGAGAGCAATCATATGCAAACTTCCCAGTGGGTCTCTTAACAAATCTGATCAAATTGCTTGCTATTACAATTTCCACATAACCCAAACCCAAACACATTCATCAACTGAGTCCAATGCAACTATTTGGCTTCACTGAGTTGCCTTTTCATTTCAGAAACAAAATAATATAGCACATTACACACACCCTACATGCACACATGTACATACATACATATATACACACATAATGGCACAAACAAATGTGTGTGCCATTATGTGTGTATATATGTATAAAAGGGGTTTTTCTCCCCTTTTATATACATATTTTTTTTGTTTTTGCTTTTACTCTTATCAGTTGTGATGCTAAATCAATTAACAGAAATTTTAAAATAGAATAACAACAACAACAACCAAACCTTAGTCACAAATTTTGGAGTTAGCTATGATCCTAAACAGGCTAATGAGTGTCAGTCATATTTATTCTATTTGAATCAACTGAATCTTCCTCGCTGATGCATTAATTGAAGATGTAAAATAGAATAAGCAAAAAAAAATCTTAAAAAGTATAACTAAACAAATCAAAATCCAAATATACATGAATGCTGATAAAGTTTGAAATTGCAAAAGAGAATTGCACTTCCCAGAAATTTGATTTCTACATACTGTAATTTCAGTGACTGAGAGAGACTGAAAAGAAAAAACGTACGGATAAGATGAGGTTGGGCATGTTGCCGTCGCGAGCGATGACTTGGAGCCTGGACACGGCATCCTCGTTGCCCACGATGTCGGCGACCCTGTTGGGACGGTACTTCTCTACCCATGGCATGTCGTAGCCACTGCTCGAGCTCCCTCCAGAAGAAGAAGAAGAAGCAGCCATTTTTGTGTGAGAGAAAAAGGAATTGCTATAAGAACTAGATTTATAAACAGATTGGGTTGCTATGTTATGCTAATAATGCTTTTGCTCTGGATTCGGAAACCAAAACCCCCATACCACCCCCCAAATGGCAAAAGGCCAAAACCCTTTCTTTTCGATTTGGAGGGAAATTGCACAAAAAGATGGGGAAAAACCTTTTCCTTTCAATGTTTTTCTTTTTAAGGCCCGACAAAACGTTCCAATTATGCTTTATAAACATTCTCCATTTTTTTTTTTCCTATTCTATATTATATATATATATATATATTTCCCTTAATAATAACCTTGCAACTCAACTACAATTTGTGTTCATGTATTGGGTTCATGTCGTATCAACTCATTCTTATTTGATTATATAAGTCAACACTAATTCGACATGTTTATTAAACGAGTCAAAATTTCTCAACCCTAAAACAACTTATTTATTAAACGAATCGGTTATGTTAACCTATTTATTAGATTTTATTAAAATGTAAAAAAAAAAAAATTTATTAAAAAAACAAATAAATATTTTAAATATAAAATTCAAAATTAATGAGTAATTGCATCACAAATAATTATTCAAAATTAAAGTATATCTCAGTATCACAAATAATTATGGGAACCCAATCAAGTTGGGTGGAGGACTGGAGGTGGTGTTTTGAGAAGCAACAATGGTGACTAGTTAGGTGGTTTTGCGAGGAAGCTAGGCAGTACATTGAGCACTGTGGTAGAACTTTGGGCACTAAAGGATGGGCTCACTGTGGCAAAGCAAATGGGGATTAAAAACATTTGTATTGAAATGGATGCTAAGTTTATTGTACAAATTGTTTCAAAACCTTCAGTGATCAATTTAATGCTTGAACCTCTATTAACTGAATGTAGGAACCTGATTCAAACATTCCCTAACTTCTCGGAGGTGCACGTGCTTAGGGAGGCAAATGACTGTGCTGACCGCCTAGCAAGGATGGGTGTTAAACTTGATGTAATAGATTTTCATTTTTTGTTTAACCCACCGGATGTGGTGGTTGAGATGCTGGCTAGAGATAAAGCTGGTCTTGCTTGTTGTAATAGACTTGTTGTTTCTTAGTTAATACCAAGCGTCGTTTACCCAAAAAAAAAAATTTCACAAATAATCAATCATAATATGTCAAAGAAAATGAATCACAACAACTAATAAGTTTATATACCTAGAGTTTGAAGAGTATATTGGTAAATTTTATTTAATTAAATGAGTCAAACGAATTCTATAGGTTGAACACTAACCCAACTCATTGATCAAATGGGTTTGTCGTGTCAACCCAAATAGGACACGAACCCATTAAGACTCAACCCATAACCTACTAATTTCGTATCATGTCAGGTTCACGAGTCATGTCCAATTTTGTCACCCTTGCTCAACGTCCCCTTGTAACTATGGAATTATTACATTTAAAAAAAGAAAAAAAAAAGTGGTATCTTTCTTGACAAATGGATACACGTTGATTAACTTATTAATTGTTAAAATCATTGTTTTAAAAACTAAACCAGACCGATCGATTCAATCAAGAACTGAATTGGAGAAAAAAAAAACAGGTCAAAATCAAGAACTAAATTCAATTATAGTTCTTTTACCATTCCGGTTTTTTAAATCATTGTTTATGATTTAAAAAACTTCGGTTTATGATTGTTTTATGATTTAAAAAACTTCGGATTTAAATCATTGTTTATGATTTAAATCCGGTTTTTTTTTAAATCATTCTTTTATCATTGTTTAGGATTTAAATCATTGTTTAGAGTCCCGTGGTCTTTGAAAAATAGAAGCTCCAAACTGCGGTATCTCTTGCAAGATCAATCCTTTCATCTGAAATAACAAATTTTTGTAGAGACTTCTATTTCTTTGTTATTTCCTCTCATTTAGTATTCCCACACCCTTCTCCTTTTCTCATTTGCATTTATATCAACAAATTGTTGTAAAGTAAGAATGGCAACAGGTCAGATTCGGGCCGGGTTTTTTCATACCCGGACCCGACCCGCGGGCCAAGGCCCATGGCCCGAACCTGGCCCGTTTACTAAGCGGGTTTTTTTTTTTCGGGGCCCGAACCCACCCCCCCGGAGCCCGCGGGGCCCGCGGGCCCGTTAAGGGATTGGGCCCAATTCGTGGCCCAACCAAAATTTTTTTTAATTAATTCTTCAATTTTGAAAAAAAAAAAAAAAAAAAAACACAAAACATAAAACAGAATTAAAACACTAGAACACGCATGATCTGATCTTAGGCCATGACCATGTTAAAGCCCATTTAATATGGGCCTAAAAATTGAAAGCACCCGTTCTAGTAAGCCCATTATACACCTCCCCTCCACTCCTCCAAATCAAATTCCAATCCCTCACAGTCGAAACGAACTGTGTTCCCTTCTGTTAGCGTTATGGCTTCCAGATTGCTTTTCTTCGAAAGGCTACCAAAGCTTCTAAAGCTGAACTCTTCTTTTTCTTCTTCTTCTTCTTCTTCTTCTTCTTCTTCTTCTCAATCGATTCGTAGATTCCATTTTCTGCTTCTAGGAAGTTCGAGACCTCTCACTCTTTCCGAGAAGACCGCTCATCGGTTTCCTGCTTCTAGAACCCAGAAAAACCCAAATTAATTATCCAACCAAAATTTGAATAAACCCAGAAATTTTCTTTGAATAAACCCAAAATATCTTTGAATAAACCCAAACCGTCTCTAGCAAACCCAGAAATATCTTTGAATAAACCCAAAATTTCTTGGGAAACAAACACACAAATCCAAACACCATACAACAATACAAACCCAAAAACACCATTCAGTCTGTGAGTATCACAACCTTCACTCCATAAACCACAGTTCAATTTGTGAGAAGAGAAATTGAGATAAGAGAGAGGCGAGATTAAAGAGAGTGTGTTAGTGACTGAGAGTGAGTGAGGGCTGTGCAAGTGTGAGGCCGTGTCGGATTGAGGGTGTGTCGGAGTGACTGAGCTGAGGGAGGGAGGCGTGAGGCAGTTTCGGAGTGACTGAGCTGAGGGAGAGAGGCGTGAGTGCTGAAGAAAATAGAAATGAGGGATTAGGGATTTAGGGTTAGATTATAGGTATATATATAGAGAGGGTATTTTTGTAATTTCCGAGTACCGGGTTTTTATCTGAGCCGGGTTTCGGGTCGGGTCTCGAATTTTTTTAAAAAACCGGACCGGACCCGGACCCGGACCCGCTTCGGGTTTTTTTTAAAACACATACCCAATTCTATTTCTAATCGGACCGGGTAAAATCCGGCCCATTAGAGTCGGGCCAGACCGGGTACCCGCGAGTCGGGCAAAAATTGCCATCTCTATTGTAAAGGCTTTAATTTCCTTGGATCTTTTTCCCTCTGTATTTTATGTACCCTTCCCTTTTCAATACCATCTTTGTGTTGTAATTCCCTTCAAATGGATGCATATTTGGAAGAGATGTGGAGAATGTTTCGTCTCTCAGATGAAGGGAAAGGAGTGATGACGGTCAAGTCAAATGAAGTAGCTATTTCACAACGTCAAATCCAGTTTTGTGCTCAAACCACAAACTAAGAAAGATTTCAACAAGTAGGCTTTCAAGTCTAATATTTACCAATTATGGCGTGGATCACAAAGTTTTGCTATCCAATAAGTGGGAAGCAATTTATTTTTGTCCATTTTTGCTAGTGAAGAAAGTCTAAAAGAGGTGTTTAATAAAAATCCTTGGTCTTATGACAAAAAGACTTATTCTTCTGAAGATTCAAGATGATATGAAGCTCTAAAATTCTCTATTTTGGATTCGGGTTTTTAGTATTCTCCATTTTGAATCCGGGTTTTTGAGTTTAATAGGTGTTTAAATAGTTGTTAATGATGGGCAAACTTTTATTTTGACAAAACTAAATCTTTTGTATTTAAAAAATCGTGTTTAAAAAACCTAAAAAAAAGAGAGGTTAAAATGGATGACAACGCGAACGAAATCGTACTAAAAACTGAGGACCATGTGTCAATTGACAGTTGGCCCAAGGCTCTTTGTATGTTGATCAACAAATTGAGCCTCATGCCAAGTGCCGATCAGCACTTGGCCAAGGCCTTCCCTATTTTTATAATTTTGCAAATTTGACGTTGTTTTCACACCAATTTGACATCGAATTGATGTGACTTTTTAAGATAATTTCAACTCTGTTTTGGATTTATAGATTATCAAATCAAGACATTAATTGAATTTTTAGTAGTGTAGGTAGAGATTAATGTGATTTTTAGTACTCAATCACTACAACTTCTTTTAGTTAATATGATTTATCGAGAAAGACAACTATATTACACTAGGGCCATTCAAATAATGTTTTACCCTTTGTAATATTTAAGCAGTGAGATTATTATTTTTAAAATTTTATTTTGTACACAGGAGCATTGAATTAATTTTTTCTTTTACTTGTCAAATCAGTCATAAATTCATTTTTCATAATCCGTGGCATTCAACAAACATCAAAGATTGGTATTTTGGTCTACCGACAAAAATCGCAATTATTATAAGTGGATGCTATAAGTTAAAATTTTCTCTAAGAAAAACAAATATTGAAGCCCATTTGAATTTTTACATATTGATTTCACAAATTATAAAATATTGTAAATGCATTTGGTATACTAGGGAGATTCGATCAATATTGAGCCCCGTTTAAGTCTATAACTTGTAAATAAACACACTTGTATACCAGGGGCATTCAATCAATGTCGAACCCCAGATGTATTTGTTTCATAACATGTAGAAATTGTCAATTTAGCTTGTATGTAATAATTTCATAGCTTGTAAAAATTGTTTGTAAACTAGAGGGCATTAGAAAGTTGCAAATAAAGAACATTTCGTATACTAGGGGCATTTGATTTATAACTTCAATTTGACTTACGCGTATATAATTCAGTTGCTTGTAAATGAACTAGGCTAATACTTTTGTGACTTGCTTAATCAATTGTAAATGAATGAACTAACATTTTTTTTTCTTTGGCTTGTAAAATCCATCAGATTAACATAAACTAGGGGTATTGGAAAGTATCTGATCTTGCAACAAATTTTCAGTGTGAAAACGGGTAGAGTTTCCCCGGTTTTCATAGATACCAACCTGTATACACATATTCTACGCAGTAAGCAAGTTCTAATTGTTCATCACATTAAATAACTAACACAATCTAAAGAAGAACAAAAATCTTTTGTTTTGCAGGAAGTGGAGAGAGTCAAATGTTTTCGTCTTCATCAGAAGGGCCTCGGGTTCTCCTACGAGATGACCTCCTTGTATTACGACTTCCAGAAGCCCCTTCATCACCCCGCTGTGATCGTCTTGGACCAGCTCCAACTCCAAGCCTTTCAAACAATCCCTCCATAGTCTGGATGTGAGACCGTGCACTTGCCAACTCCGCCCTCTGCAAAGTGAATAATCTAAGAACCCAACTTCACAATTTTTAAGGACTACTTTATGCAAGAAAACATAAAGCAGCCAAAGATTACAAAAAAACAATAACTATGTACAAGAAAGAAGCGAATCTACAAACATAGGGAGAGATTCGCTAGATGTGAGTCCCCAAACTCAAGACCAATCAACCAAAATGCCAACAAAGGAGGCAAGAACAAATTTCAAACATGGAATCTCCAGAAGGCAAGAGGGGAAAGAATATACCAACGAGAAGTTTTGAGCTGATTGTGTATAAACAGTTTGTTGTAGTGATTCAATCATCAGCAGACTCTCATCAACAAGATCAGTCCCAATCTGCATGAAGAGAACTGTCAGGCATGCACCAAAAATGAAAAGCACAAGATGAATGCAAGACAACATACTGCCACCTGGCCCGTCCATGGAACATTTGGAGCATGTTCAGGCCTGTCAAGTCGCATATATCCAATAGAGCCATCTTGATTCATCACTCGGCATGACCATGAAGGAAAATGAGGGTACCTCTCCTGGAAAGAACCATTGGGGCCCTCAACATGACTAGAGGGTTGAGGAGCAATCCCCTCAGGCGATGAACCTTCAGAATCAGAACCCTGTTCTGCAGTTCCCTGCAAGACAAGACCGTTACTATACATGACCAAGGCACCGTTAAAACAACTCACAGTCTCTCCACATAGATGTGCAAAGCGCCCCTGCAGGCGCCTCTGAACAAATTCTCCATAATCTCCAGCCACTCCCGTGGCATCACTTCCAGCTAGAGCTGCTTTCAAGTCATCTCCTTCCAATAGACCTCCTTTTCGCATCGAGTCAGGGGGGTCTTGTGGCAAGAGGGGAGGGTATTTGTGATCCACCTGTGCCAGCACTCGATCACCCAGGTACCAGTACCTCCCCAATGGACATTCAAATAAGATCTTACGGTGGTTCAAGGTAAGTCCAGAATATTTATTAGAAATTGGAACAGCCTGCCAAGGGTCTAAGTTCATCTGCAATATAAAAAGAACTAATTCATCCAAAAAATGAAAAAGAAAAAAAAAAAAGAGCAAACCAAAACAAAAAGAAATAACCAAAAGAAAGCCTTTTTTTTTTTTTTTTTTACTCACATTCGTCTCCGTCAAGCTCTCAATTATCAATCGCCAATCTTGCAATGTACGCTTCTTGCCCCCACTAACCCTATTCCTGGAAGACCAACGAAAAAATCTTGGAAAGACCTGAGCCTTAGAATTATGAAGCTTAGGACCAACCCCAAAGTACTCATACATCCAAATCTGAAACACAAAACACAACAACATCAAGCTCAAATTTCCCAAACTTAGAACATAAAAATTTGAGAAACCCAAAATTTACCTCCCAAGTAAATAGCGGACCACCCAAATTGTTCATTGCACACCGAGAATACTGGACCATATAATGGAGTAAGGTTGCGTAAGTCATGCCTCCCCAATCATACTTCCCAATATCATCCACATTCTCCAAAGATGCCAGGTAACGGAGACTGACTGTACTCCCTGTGTTTGGGGACAGCACTTGGCCAATGAGCAGAAGCATGAAACTCCGTACACACATTTCCACATCCTCAATTCCCCGAAGATGTTTCACAAGCCATGACAATTTCACATTCAGCTCAGACCCTTTAGGAGGTAACCCCCCTAATAAACGCTCCACATCACAGTTGGTGAGATTGTCATTCACCTCTATACGCTCTCCCCCAATTCTCAAACCTGTTATCACTGCAAAATCGTGAGGCGTCAACATTACCTCACCAATACCCGGAAAATGAAATGTGTTCGTAGTATCCCAAAACCTTTCCGATAAAGCTATGATAAGGTTGATGTCCTTGTGCTCAACGATCCCATCATTATATATAGAAGTCAGAAAATGATTCAAACCAGCAGCAGAAATCTTGGCCTTAACCTCAGGACCCATAACAATCCAACAATTACGAACGTCTGAAAGGGACCCCCTAATTTTGTAAGACGTAGGCTTCTAACAACAACAAAAACACAAAAAACCAACGTAAAAATCAGAAAAATTTTCCAAATTGCAAAGATAATGTCAGAAACAAGTACAACAAGGAAATACAAAAACAGAAAGAAGCAAGCAAAGAATTCAGTTCTTGATTCAAAAAAAGAGAAGAATAGCATTGTCCTATATCGATCATGGTCAAGACTTCAACTAAATACCCCTCCACTAAAAAAAAAATTCCCTAACAAACCAAATTAATACGACTAAACTCGTCCAAGAACACCACCCATGGACATGGCTCATGCAAATAAAAATGCCCATGTCCTTTAACACACTTTTTACAAACACTCTCTAAGCATTAACAAAACCATTGTACAACATACAAAAGCAATCACACACTTCCAAACAACAATCCGAGACATGTAATTCACCGAAAAGAAAGATGAACTTACCCGTTGAAGGGCTTGTGAAGACATGTGGGTATTTTTGTCTTGAAGGAGATCCTCATTGCTATTCCAACTCTTTGGTTTGTATCTCTTGCCACATCTGCCATCAAAGGAAATAAATTTTGAACCCCCTTGTGAAGAGGTGGAAGCCATGGAAGTGGTAGGAAGAAAATGTATTTGCTAGGAGAAGTTGATATGGGAGAAAAATTGAGATTTTTTAGGAAAACCCACCTGAATCTCGATAGATAATGATGGAAAATCATCAAAATTGTGAAAAACTCTTTAGATTAAACTGATTTGGAGTATAAAAAAGAAAAGAGGAGGCTTGAAAATGGTGGAAATTGGAGAAATTAAAAAACGGCTGAAAAATAGACCAGAAATCAAATTCTGTTTTTTTAAAACAAATGGGCTGCCATTCCACATTGGGAGCCCCGAATGGCTAGGCCCGCTAAGTCAGTTGACCCGGTAAAACGGGTCAGCCCAAATAAAAAATATTAAAATAAGTGAGGAAGGAATGAAGGATTTGAGAAAAATAAAAAAATTGAGACGTTGGGTGGGCAATACAAATACAATTTAACACCTTCTAAAAATAAAAAAACTACAATGTAACACGTTGGTAAAATTTTAGAGGAAACAATGGTTCTTGTAATTGCCAATCCAATAACTTTGGGTGTGGTGAGTTGGTAGGAGTTTTAGACTAGGTTATATTTGTGGGTTTAGGACTTACTTTGTTTAAGTAGTATGCTTCCCAAAAATTTGATGTCATGACGTAGATAGCTCTAACGCACCCAGGGTGTCCCATGTTATGAATTTTGCATGTTCAAGTGGACCGAGTCAATAATCACACATTTAAAACTTTTTTTTTTGTTAAAAAAAAAATGCCAATCTAATTGTCAAGAGTTAAGCCTCCACAAGTATAACTACTTGTAGGGTATAGAAGGTAAAGACTAGAATTCAAGACTCTATAAAGGAGTTTTACAGATATACTCACTTAAATTAGTTAGGCTAGATTTGAAATTCTATATTTTATATAAATATAAATATAAATATATATATATATATATATAATTTAGAGAAAAAAAAAAAAAAAACACTAAGGGTGTAATGAAATTTTTTTAAAAAAATATTAAACAAAAAAAAAGGAGTACAAAAGAAGCAAATACATCATGATGAAGTAAAAAAAAAAAAGAATAAATGCATGTTTGGTAGATTGTAATAAACACTGTAATGTGATAGTTGTTCTTATGGTTTAGTTATTCTTTAGTTTGATTATGTTTTTATTACAAGGAATAGTCATTCCTTATGAATAGCTATTTTTCAAAATAAAAAATAAATATTAATATTTAAAATGTTGTATTAGCTATTCCTTAGTAAGTGCAATAATTTCAAAATTTAATATATTTTCAAATAAACAAACTTTCCATATACATCTAACAATTGTAAAAATAAAAAATCATAAAAAATAACACATATCTCTCTTAAATTTAAAAATAATAATTTTTAAGGAGATATAATTGTATGAGTAAGATATTTTCTAAAATAAATGTTAAGTTTTATTTTAATGTTATAACTCACAACCAAACTAAAGAATAAGTTTAGTTATTACATTACAATACACTTTATTATTAGTAATAAATATTACAATTCATGTCGTAATCTCCTTTCAGTGTACTAAACATACCCAAGTGGGGTAAGTTTTGTAGATTGTAAGAGTTTTAAAACTAACAAAACAATAATCCTATTTTGTAGGAAGTTAATGAGTAAAAGTAGAAATTTAAATCAACGTAAAAGTAGGAGTTTATTAGAAGTAAGAATACATTTCAATGTAAAAGTAGGAATTTATTATTTTTGTCAGTTTATTATTTTAACCTCATTTTTAAGTTTTAGGTAAGACTATTTTTTACCGTAAAAAAAAAAATAATAACTAATTTTCTTTTTCTAATTTACTATTTTAATCTCGTTTTTAAGTTGATGATTAATTAATTTAGAAGTATTTTTGACAAAAAAAATGTAATAACTAACTTTCTAAACCCTTTTAATATATACAGATAATTAATTTAGAGGTATTTTTGACGGAAAAAAACAAAAACAAAAACTAATTTTTGGAATCACCTTAATATATCCATACAAGTCAAGCCTCCTCGATTGAGAATGCAGTAGTGGAGCTTCAACGACGTCGTACCTTTCAATCTAATTGTGGGGGTTTATACAAAAAGGCAAACCAAGACGGCAACCACTCGATTCGCGAAGCTCAGCCGGGCTTTAGATCTTTTTTCTGCATACTGCAAACGAAGGCCACAAAAGCAACCAAAGCAACAATGACAACAATTACTTGAGCTCCTAACGACGTCGTAGGTTTGTTTCTCACTTCACCTTTCTTTCTCTTTATAGTTATTGAAATATGATAATCTAGCTTCTGAATTGTACCAACAAGTTTAGTCCTACTATTATCTAGTGTTTGTGTGTGTTTTTTAATAGCTAAGTACTATATTATCTAGTTTTATTTGACTACTTTGTCGGTATAGAAAAGAAAATTCACAATTTGAAATTTTCATTGTTTTTTTTTTTTTTTGGGAAAATCAAACAGGGCCTCATTATTTGTATGGATAAGTGCCTAAATTTCACTTTCATTCCCGTGCTTTGCGTTATTCAACCAAAAATTTCCGTCCATTAGTACAGCCACTGTTTGAAAAAAATGCCGGGTTTTGTTTTGTTTCAAGTGTTAAATAGCCAGAATTTTTTTTGCAATCATAATGGCATGTGAGACTAAATGGTGAATAATTAGTTTTATGAAGTTGTAAAATTTGTGTTTTGCATGAGCTCCATTACTTGAGTATTGAGTGTTTTAAGAGTTTAAGCCTTGAAAGTTAACCATTGAAAATGATGATGCAATTAGTTTGTTGATTTTCTGAATGGATGATTGAATTTGCTCGATTCTGTTGTTGTAAGAGGATTGTAATTTCATGGAAGCTTTCAGTTTATATATTTGTAATGAACATGATTAGCATTGTCTGCTCAAGCTGCTCTCCAGTCTCCAATTTTGTATTTTGCGGTTGAACTTGACTACTTGAGAGCTGGAATGTTGAGTTAGTAGAGCCCATTACTTAAAATATATTTATTTATTTATTTAACTTAATTGATGGGATTATATTTCTTTTTAGTTGGTTTATTCATATCTTACAAGTTAAAAAACAGTTTCAGTGTATTTTTGTATGTTCTTCTGGGTTGTAGAAATGGAATAACTTATTCTTGCACAGAAGCTAAAAGATATCTATTTCATTGCATTATTGTAACCCTTGATTCTGTTAATTTTGCTAATGTGGATTTGACTAGGATTTATTGACGTGTCTGATTTTGGTTGGGCCAAGTGTGTTATATTGCAGGGTTTGCATACAAGTTACAGGTGATTTGCTCCCAGGTCTATATGAGCCAGTATCTGTATCTACAAAACCAGAGGCCTCAAACTAAAATCACCACTCATCAAGCAGCAGTTTACTCATCTCTTTAGATCCCCATACACTTTCTTTCTACTTCCTTCCATTACCAGATTGTATCAACGATAGGTTTTTTTTCCTCTTATCCCTCTCTGTGCTCCTCCTCTACTATCTGCCCGAGCTCTTGGATTGTTCGTTGGGTAATCTTTAAACATCCTGGTTTATATTATGAATAGTTAGAACAGTGTTGAGCGTTTCCTTACTGCCTCTACTGCTGTGGGAAGCAGAATTCTTTTTTTCTTTGTTTATCTTCTTCTATTTCTCCATTATCTTATTTCACTTTGTAACGTCAAAATCTATACAAGTTTATGCTTTTCTGTGTCATTTGATCAATCACCTATATGAATTATTATCTAATTCTTCAAATTCATTGATACCCCGGATGTATTTTCATTTATTTATGCCAGTTTCTTTTTAGATATGCAAATTGAGGGATTGCCCCTAGTTAGATATTTCAAAAATAGCCCAATTCATAAATATATGAAACACATTTTTCTATTTTGATATTTCACTTTGCTAATGGGGATCTATGCTTGTAACATGCTAATTTATCCCAAGTCAACTTACCCATTAGTCAATAATATTAGGAAAACCTTTTACTTTCCCTTGCAAAACTGTACTTTCCAAACACCCAGAGAATTTAGTTTCGGTAAAGTACATTGTCAATTGGGTGCTCCCAATGCGGAAGACACAGGAAAACCAGAGAATAAAGTAGAGAAACTGAGGTATAAGTGGCTAGAGATAGGTACTAACATCACAGACGCCCAAAAGAAGGCCATAGCTCAACTTCCTCCTACAATGACCAAACGATGTATGGCCGTTATGAAGCAGATTATCTGCTTATCTCCTCAAAAAGGCAGTTTGTCTGATTTGTTAGCAGCTTGGGTGAGGCGTATGAAGCCTGATAGATCTGACTGGCTTGCAGTTCTTAAAGAGTTGAAGATAATGGATTATCAGCTTTATCTTCAGGTACTTCTTCCTTTTTCGTTTTCAATTTTCTGGTCTTTATTGATTTCTTTAAGTCATGCCTGATTGGACAACCTGCACTCTGTGTGTGTAATTGTAAAAATTTCTTGGTTTTGATTTGCTTTTCAGTTGCTATTGTAGTGTTAAGTATAATGTTGATTTGAGTTCCAAGGCTTATATAAAGTTGAAGACCACATTGGATGAAATCTTAGATGAAATCTTTATGGAAATCACACACACAGGTTTGCCATCTTTTGAAGGCTTCTGATCATACTACTGACTTGGTGAGGTTCTTGCCAGTATACAGTGACGAGCTCCAAAATGCTCTGGTTGGTTTTAGTCAAATTGTTTATGTGGGAATAGAATTCCCCAGAAAAAGGTCAAGTGCGTCAAACCTATCAAATGTTAGTAAATTTATCTTTAGTCTAATGATGAGGTCATGAGCTCTTAAGTGAGTTCTACCTCACTTGGTGAGATCTTGCCCATGAGAGGTTATTGTTGTGGACTGGCATAGTGTAGCACAATAGGTAATATTATTAGAATTGGTGACTTTCAAGTTTCAACCACTTAAAGAGGTCTTTATAGTTCAATATTGGAAGAAATGGATAATATGTGACACAATATAATCTTAAATTGTTTACTTTCTTTGAAAGTTGTGCCATTTGATAAATTTTTTGATAAATTTTGGCTAAGCAAAAATCAGGAAGATAAGAACATTTTATTTTGAAGAGATTTATTAGAAAATAGAGGCATTAGCACGTTTCTGCACTAAACATGGTTTTGTTTTGCTTTGGTCAGATGCCTACTCTATTTCTACTGCAATTGACATTTAAAAATGTTAATCTTCTCATTGAAATTGCCTTCTTACAGATATTGTATATTTGGTGCATTGAAATGAGACTTAAGACTTTTAAATCTCCTTACAACCTGAAGTGAATTCATGGCTCTTTGCACTTCCTTAGGTGGCAGAACTTGCCTTCTTAGAAGAATCTTTTGAAGCCAATGTTCGTGACTATACCAAAATAATCCATGATTACGGGAAGCAGAACCGACTTCAAGATGCTGAAAAGATCCTCTTATCCATGAAAAGTAAAGGTGTCATCTGTGATCAGGTAACTTTAACTGCCATGATTCACATGTACAGCAAAGCTGGGAATCTTAAACTGGCTGAAGAAACTTTTGAAGAACTCAAGCTGATTGGAGAAACTTTGGATAAAAGATCATATGGCTCAATGATCATGGCCTACATCCGAGCTGGAATGCCAAAGCAAGGAGAGACTTTACTTAGAGAAATGGACGCCCAAGAAATATACGCAGGAAGGGAAGTTTACAAGGCATTGTTAAGAGCATACTCCGTGACTGGTGATTCTGAAGGAGCTCAAAGAGTCTTTGATGCAATTCAGTGTGCCGGTATACCTCCTGATGTTAAGCTGTGTGGGCTTCTTATAAATGCATATGGAATGGCAGGTCAAAGTCAAAAGGCAGGCATTGCATTTGAAAATATGAGGAGGGCAGGTCTTGAACCAAGTGATAAGTGTGTGGCTTTGGTGTTGGCTGCTTGTGAAAAGGAGAACAAGCTTAACAAGGCATTAGAATTTCTGGTAAATTTAGAGAAGGGTGGTATTATTGTTGGAAAAGAAGCTTCAGAAATATTGGCTAGGTGGTTTCGGAGAATAGGGGTAGTAGAAGAAGTGGAGCTTGTCTTGAGAGAATATGCTGTAGGTGAAGCAAATTTCAAAGTTCCCTCCTCACCCTTGGCATTTGCCCATTCAGAGCCTAATGATCACTTAATAGCCTATCCCTAATGTGCAAACTTTTGTAGAGTACAATATGGAATTATTGCTTGAATTGGATAACTACTTCTACCATGATTTATTTATTAGTAATATGTTTTCTATATGTTGCTGTGACAAATAAAAGCAACAAGAACAATATTAAAAAGGGATTTAAAATCTGTTGTTATGCAGCTGAAGCAACTGAGAAGTAAATGATCATAGTTTCTTATTATATCATTAGTGTTGCTGTAGCTTGAATTCTTTCTATATTTTGATAGTGATTTAATAAGAGTCATGGATATTTGTATGGTTTTGTATTTGGAATTGGGTCTTCAATTTAGATGGCAAGAAGAAATATAGAGGAAAACTCTTACAGCTAATCTGGAGCCAATAGTAGTAACAGTTTGATGAATTGAGATCTATCATCTATCATCTCCTTGGAGCTTACTGTTATTCTGGTTTTGGGAGCTGTTAATATTGACCCGAATACATTCATTTGGAGTACTGCTCCAACCCCTTTTTTTGACCACCGCTTAAAGTGAAAATGATAAACCAACATGGTGCATAATGCTTGGATGTTTGTGTGGACACTTGTCAGAGTAATTAATGAGGATAATTTATCTTAGATAACAATTAATTACTATGATTTTAGTTAATTACTTCTTTAAAAGAAATCTAGCTTTTGCTGACATGATTGAGGATTGTCTAGTCACTAATGCATTGGTAATAATTCCTTCTTATCGTGCCAATTATTATATTTTTGGATTGATACACTAATTATGCCCTCGAACTATTAAGTAATAACAGAATTCTCAGATCTAATAATTCTAGCCTTTATTTTAGTAATAGAAAATCCTGATTATTAATAATAAAAGCAAATTGACCACTGCGCATATTTGGTGCGGCAATTACTCTACAAGTATAAATGATTGTAGGGTGTAGGGGGTAAGTATCGGGATTCAAGTCTCTAAGAAGAAATTTCACACACATATATATACTTAGATTATGCTAGAGTATAAATTTTATCTTGTAAAAAAAAAAAAAAAAAAAAACAAATTGAGGAAAAACAAAAAAACAAACTTCAGCCCCCTCCCTTGTCAAAGTAATGCTAAATGCCAGAAAAAGAAAAAGAATAAATAGTGCTATTTTAATTATACCTTCCAATTTAAGGCAAGGAAAAAAAAAAACAAAAACTCCAAATAATGCAAAAGTCCTTAAGCAATTGGGTTCTTAATAGCCAAGCAAAAATAGGCTTGCAAGATTTGCAATTTTTTGTGGTAGTTTGACACTAAAAACTTAATAGCAAAACCATGTCTTTACTCTTTCGTACACCATTCAACATGCTCAATTTTTGTAATATTAAATATGCATCTGATTTTGATTGCTATAAATGACAACGTCATCTTAGCATGTAAATATATATATATATATATATATATATATTTTTTTTTTGTTGTTGTTGAGGCATGTAAATATATTATTTCATATCTAGTGTGCGTTTGGCATTAGTTTAAAAGCCAGTTTTTTTTTACCATTTAACTTATTTTTTGTACTATTCATAAGTTTCATTGCACTTTTTAGTAATATTCACGAGTTTTACTGTATTATTTTAGCTATTTTTTAACTTTATCTACAATTATTAGCAAAAATTTTCAATTTTAACTAAATAAGTCATTCCGAATAAACACCTAAATTAAGTCTTTTTTTTTTTTAAGTTGACTATGAATTTTCAAAAAGATACACATGGCTGGCCAAACAAAAAATTATCTAAAATTTGGAACCTTATTAATTTGATATTTGCTTACACTAAAAACCAAATTTACCCTGGTAGATTTTTTTGAAACACCAAAAAGTCTAAGATACAAGACTATTAATTATTTTATTTTATTTTAATATAATAATAAATTGACTCCCCATCTTTGGCCCCAAGATAGTTTGAAATTTGGTATAAATCATTTCAATAAAGTTAAGCGTAACAATTATTTATTCACAATATTTACAAATTAGCCTATCACCTTAAACATGAATATGTTTCAATTGAGTAATGCTACAGACACAAATTATTTTACAATATTTTTACAAATTGTTGATGTAGCTTTAGTAATTTTCAAATAATTATTGGTAAACATAAATGTGATGTTAGTAGTGGATTCATATTAGAACTAATAAGAATTTGCCACATCAATAATTTATAAAAATGTTGTAAAATAGTTTGTAACTATAGCATTACTCGTCTCAATTTGCATTTTATTTTTTTCAATGACATCGTAGGTTAATTAAAGAATGTTATAAAACTGTTTTAATTTTTTTTGCTCGTCTTAACATGATTTTTTTTGTTTTTTTAATGAAGTCTTTATCATGACTCAAATAATCTTGGAAAAAGACCAAAAGAGTTTACTTTTCAAATAAGTTTTAAATAGAATTCCATTTTGGATAAAAGCTAATGGCTATTTTCTTAATTTGCAAGATTTGTACCTATTATTTAAACAGTTTATAAGAAAAAAACAAATTCAAAAGGTATTTGTCGGCATTAAAAACGTCAGTGTTGCAAATAAAATTAAAATAGCATTATTTTGAGAATTTGTCTCCAAAAAAATAGCATTAGATAATAATAAGGTTGTTAAATAATAATAAAAAAAATTCCTCAGTAGCTGTCCTGTGCAGATAAAATTGTAATTACCGGACCAACCGAACTCGAGACAAAGATCAATGTAAGGATGAGTAGTATATTTCATTATTTTGTTGTCCTGTACCAAATAAAACTGCAATAACCGGACCAAATGTACTCGAGACAGAGTATCAAAAAAAAAAAAATGTACTCGAGACAAAACAAAAACTAAAAAAAAAAAAAAAAATACAAAGTCTCTTTTCAGTACCATTTTCATTTTCAGCATCATCGTCGACGCCTAAAATTACCCGACCTTTCTTTCATTATCGTTCTTCACACCTCAATATATAAGATCTCGAATCCCTTCATTACCTTTCTCAATCTTGCATGGGCTGAACGATTCAACTCACCGAGTTAGGGTTTCCAAAACATCCCCAAATTTAGAAAAAAAGCAGCAACAAAATGGCTTCGACAAGGTCTCCGAACCGATCCACCTCCGACATCGTCGACACGACGCCGTTTCTGAACAACAACACCGCCTCGAGCAACTCCAGCGACGATTCTAATACTAACATTAGCCCAAACAACCCCAACACCAGCCGCCGATTCGTGCAGCGCCAGAGCCTCCGCCAGGCCGCGCGGTTCCTCCGCCAAGCCAGCAGCCGCCGCGTGATGCGCGAGCCGTCGATGATGGTTCGGGAGACCGCGGCGGAGCAGCTCGAGGAGCGCCAGAGCGACTGGGCCTACTCGAAGCCCGTGGTGATCCTCGACGTGCTCTGGAATCTCGCCTTTGTTGTTGTGGCTGCTACTGTCCTCTTCCTTAGCCGCTACGAGGCCCCTAGCATGCCCCTCAGGCTCTGGATCCTCGGCTACGCCATCCAGTGCCTCCTCCACATGGCCTGCGTCTGTGTCGAGTACCGTAGGCGCCTGCGCCGCCGACGCCAGGGCCGTGAAGGCGGGGCGAACACGCGAGACGAGTCGGGGCAGCAGTACGTGAGTTTGGCGGAGCATTTGGATGAGGAGGAGAGCTCTGGGTAATCTCTTCTCTTTTTTAATAGAATCGAATTGGGTGTTTGATCAATTTTGAAACAGAGTTCTCTTATTCAAGTTGGAAGCTTTATAGTCAGTTGCATAGTTATCTGATATTTTCTGTTCCCAGTTTGTTTATTGGATTTTTTGGATGAAAGTGGTTTTGGGTGTATTGAATGGAAAATTTTTTATGTGGTTTTTGATATTTATGTTTTGGTGGTAGTGGTGGAAAATGAGAACACAGAATTCATTTCTGTATTTATGTTTTGGAGCCTTATGTTTTCTTGTATTGGTAATTATATTTTTAATTGTGTATGAAGAAATGTGTGAACTATTTATGCTTGATGACATGCTGTAGAAAGAAGACTGTTTTTTTTTTCCTGGTTGTATCATGTTTGGTAAGATGATTTGATTTGAATTTTTTTTTTTTTTTTTTTATCACATACATTTCTGTGTTGTGGTTTCCTTTTTGAATTGATTATACTCACAACACATTATGTGTTTTGAATTCTACGATTTGCTAGAGTTAGTAGGTGCTGGGTACATTATGTGGAGTATAAGATGTTGGAATTTTTAATTGAAGCTTTACAAAATTCAAATTGACATTTTTTATGTGACTAATTCTATTTGATTGATTTCCTATTCGATTGGGAGGGTATTTATTATCGTTTGAGATTGCATTATATATGATCTTTTTGTGCTATTATCCTTGCAGTAGTGTAGCAAAACATCTTGAATCAGCAAATACTATGTTTTCATTTATCTGGTGGATCATTGGATTCTACTGGGTATCTGCGGGTGGTCAAGATTTAGCACATGACTCACCTCAGCTTTACTGGTATTTGTTCGTTCTCTCTATCTCTCAAATTGAAACATTATTTTTAATTGAATCTTACACTGGGTAATATGATGTGGAATGCAGGCTTTGTATAATCTTCCTGGGTTTTGATGTTTTCTTTGTCGTTTTCTGTGTTGCACTGGCATGTGTCATTGGTATCGCTGTTTGCTGCTGTCTTCCATGTATCATAGCACTTTTATATGCTGTGGCGGACCAGGTAGCACTGTTATACTACTTTCCTTGCATATGTTTCGTTTTTCATCGCACTGAGTGCTCTATTTCACTAACTTATTTATGCTGTATGGATTCTGAGCAGCAATAGTAGCCTAGAAATAATTTACCACTTAATTTTTAGGTTAAAACTTGAAACCAGAAAGACTCATTTAATGGATTAAACATTTCTAACTAATTATGTATCGCAAATATTAGAGTTCAATTGAAAAACAGTGACAGACAAAGTCACTGAGAATGTGACTTTGGGTTCTAAAATGGATGTTCCCTATGATGGGGTTAGTCCTGCAATTACTTCTGTAGCAGGTGATTCAATCTGAATTTATTTATTTTGCTGGGTTGGTGTGTCCATCTGAAATGTTTGTTATGGCAGAATATAGAAAGAGAGTTGATTAACTTGGGAAGGTCTTCAATTTGATGGTAGACTTTCAGGTTATTAAATAGTCAGCCCCGAAAGGATTTTGATGCCTATTTATGAATAACTGAATATAGGTGGAGTTCTAGTTGATGTCTACTTTGTTCATTTATTTTTGGTTTGAGCCTTTAATTACGTTCTACTACTTGTAGGTTTTTGATGCAGGAGCACAACCGGAAATTGTTTCAATATTTTATTTTGAATTTTCATTGGATAATTTTATATTTAAGTAATTTTTTATTTAGTTTTAGTTGTGATAGGGATTGAATTTCATGGTCTTAGGTAAGGATTAGTTTAGTATTTGGATTACTATTTGAGTTCAGTTAGGATTCGTATTATGGATGTTTATCTTTATCTCTTATGTTCTTGGTAGCTCTATAAAAGTTCCAGATGGCTTATTTTGTAGTTAGACTGTTATTATTAATCAAAGAATTCTTCGTGCAAATTGAAGGTTTAACAGGTGGGAAGCCTAGATTAACTTCTTTGTGAGTTTTTGTTGAGATTTTATTAGTTAGTAAGTTTTATAGGGGGAAGTTAGAATTAAATATGTTGGAAATGTTTCATTGAGCAGCATTTATTCTGGCCTCGTTAGGAATTTGATTTCCATGCACCTCTGGAAAGTGGCATGCTCGGGTACATGTAGCTTTGATGGTGCTCAATATGGCTGCCTACTTATTGATGTACCTACAAGGGAGCATTTGTTCCACAGAGCCCTTCTCATTGCCATATTGAGTGGATTTTAAAGTTTAATGGACAAGAAAAACATAATAATTTCTTTTTGGTTTTGTGGTTGGGTTCCCCCCCCCCCCCCCCCCGGGGGGGGGGGGGCAATTTGCAAGTGTCTTACTCAAGTCAGTGTCATATAGTGATCTTTTCTTATTTGGGGTAAAAGGAGCTTACGGTGGGTTTATTTGTTTCAGGAATAATTGTCTGAAATTTTGACTGGAGTTTATATTTTTTACAAAATGTTGATGTTTTGTTGGATTATCTAGACCAGAGTTAACCAGATTTCCCCATCCTCTGGAAACACAATCCAATTCCATGCATCTTGGTTCCTGTAATTTTGCTATACAATTACCTAAACAGGAGGTTCTAACTTTAATGATTAATTGTATTTTTTTCCACAAATTATCCAATAAAGATCTTTGACTAAGAACCAAGAAAAATTATGATACAGTGGCAAGAAAAAAGAAATAAAAGGACAGAATGGAGGGATATTTTTCTACGAACTTTATTTATAGAGCTGTGCATCCTTGTAGAGCATGCACTGACTTGTCACGCTGTAACGCAACATATAAATATACCAAGTTTTGCAGAAGGAAGCACTTTGAAGAGCAAGGGAAAGGAAGTAGAGCATTAGTTGGTAAATTGGTGATGCTGTTCTTCATGTTAAGAAAGGCTTCCTCCAACTTATGACATGGCAGATGTACCATCCTAATTATTTCACACTTTTACCATGAAGCCAACTGTATAGGTTCCAGTTGACTCTGCTATGGACCAATATGGGCCCATTTGGTTCCTGATTTCAAACAACAATTTTTAGTGTTTAAATACTAAAAACTGTTCCCAGAAAAAACATCATGTTTGGTAGGATTATTTTTTTAGGAGTTTTTGAGTTATGTTGTTCATTTTAGGGTGTTTAAAAACTGAATTTAGAAAGCTCGTCATCAGTTTTCAAGTTGCAAACGACGTTGCTCAATGGCATTGTTGTCTGTTGCATTCATCTAACTCTTCTACTATCCTTTAGGATAAAAGGGATTGGGTGGACTTTTTGAAGTAGGAGACTGCTCATGGAGATTGGAGTATGCTTTTGACTTAAATTTTGTGGCCAGATTCTGTGAAGCCTGCAGCCTGCAGGTATATGTTGTGTTAGAATGACATGGGTTGATTATTTTCCTTATAGGAGACATGGACATTTATTTATAAATTAAAAATCGTTCTGAACCTAATCTTTTATGATTGAGGCGCAGAAGTGCATGGAGACTTTTCAATGCGCAAGCCCACATTGGGCATTTGGAATATAATACTGATTGTAGACCTATCGGCTAGGGGTGGTGGTTGATTTGTTGTACCTTTATTCGGTGACGTGTTTGAATTGCCAGATCCAAAAGGGTATGTTGACATCTGCTTATGGCGGTTTATGATACTTTGCACATCGGAATATCAAGTCAGCTCAGAAAAGTGTTAGGCCCTACTGATTGGGGTTAACTGCATAATCCTTTTTGCCTTTTGTCCCTGACTAAAGTTTTGTCCTATGTTAACTCACAGCATTTTGGGATTAAAAGTGTCTATAATTAATATCTATGGACTACTTGACTTACAAAAAAAATAATTTCTCTGGTTTGATTGACAATTATTGGATGTATCACTTGGCATCAGATATAAATAATTTGCTATTATCTGAAAATTAAAATAAAGGCAATGCTTGAAAATTTGATTTTTACTTTCAGGCAGCTCATATGATTCTAAATTCTACTAGAGTGAAATATTGTAATTCATGCTGATGTTCTCCTCCTCCCCCCTCCCCCCCCTCTCTTTGTTTCCTGATCGGCTATTATCAAAGCAGGAAGGTGCAACAAAAGATGACATTGAACAGCTATCAAAATTCAAATTTCGAAGGGTTGACAATAATGAGAAACTTTCTGGCGATGGACAAGGACCTTTTGGAGGGATAATGACTGAATGTGGCACAGATTTACCGATTGAACATGTTCTTTCAGAGGATGATGCGGTATGTAGTTTAATATTTTAGTGTTTTTTTTTTTCTTTTCTCTCTCTCTCTTTCCTGGTTAGCTTTCTTTTTTTCCTTGCCCTTTGTTTTCTCCTACTGTTATTACAGTTTTTGCAAAAATGACGTAAAACGTATTTTCCAGAATGGTTTTTTTTTTTTTGGTTTGGTACAAGTATTTAAGCTTGTTTTGTTATGAACTTGGCATTTAACCATGTTCTTATGTAAATTCCTATGTAATGTTTTTGTGGCTTAACAAAAGCTTGTTTCCTAATTAAGAGTTTTTGAATGCTTATGATCATCTGTAGGAGTGTTGCATCTGCCTTTCTGCTTATGATGACGGGGTCGAGCTTAGAGAACTTCCTTGTGGTCACCATTTTCACTGCAACTGCGTGGATAAGTGGCTCTATATCAATGCTACCTGTCCCCTCTGTAAGTACAACATATTGAAGAGTAGCAGCCACGGTCAAGAGGAAGTATAGAAGACTTTCAAAATATTGTGGATGGCAAGCCGGCGAGCACTGTATACAGCTAGCTCCAATGTATTTTTTATGTGCAGCATGTCAGTAGACTAAAGACAAGCACTCTCACCTGCTGTTGATGTTGTTTGTTTTTAATGTCTGCCGTAGTTGTAGTTATACTGAATCTCCCAATTGTTGTAATCGTGGAGGCGGCAATAGGGCTGTTGTGTGTATCGATGTCCTGGCATCTAGAACTGCCCGTCTACAAGGGCGGCTTTAATTATCTCGAAAGCTGTATTTTGCCTCTTTTTTTTGGTTACTTGTCCGAAGGTCTATAGTATCAATTAACTATATATGTTGTGAATGGCTGTTCTATATGCTAGCTATCGATGTGAACTACCTCTTTAAACTTGCTCTTTGTAAGATTCTGTTGTTATTTACTCATTTACTGTATAAAATAAGAAAATTTTGTCACTTGAAAAAAAGAAAAAAAAAAATCATGATGTTGTTGGTATAGAAAACGCATGCTACGCGATAGTCTTCAATCTTGTCGCTTTAAAGCAGGAGCTGCTTTATTAATGTGGAAGTTGCATTGCAGCTGTCTTTCGAAAAAGGGGTTTGAAACCAAACCTTAAAGATCAATGCTTGTATCCACAATCACATGTTTGCCATGATTTTGTTTTTGAGCTTATTGATCTATATATAACTTTTCAATTTTTTAATTTATTTATATATTTTCTAAGTGTATTGCAGTTTAGTAGTATTTTTCAAGTCCAATAAATTGGCTAAAATAAACATAAAATAAACATATTCAAGCGAGTACTGAGAGTAGTCTATTCCAGTAGAGATGAAGTAAATCTGAGGAATATATGATTAAGGGTCCTTTTGAATACCGTTGATTTTGCTGAAAATTGAAAACATTGTAGCAAATAAGTGAAAAATGCTTGCTGATTATTTTGGGGTCTGAGTACTGTAGCTTAGTTGAAAGTATATAAGGTTGCGTTTTATTTTTTATCTTTTTACTTCTATTCACTCACCCACCCTAACACCTGTGTTTTCGAGAAGAGAGGTCCACGCCCACCAGAGAAATCCACAAGGAAGACTTACATCGGTCTGACGCCAGCGAAGGGCTCATAAGAGAAACTCACGAGGAAGATAACCCAGTCCGATTCCGGTGAAGATCGGCTTCCCTCTGGTGTAGTCTTCCTTCCATAAACCTAGGTCCACCCTCTTCCCCAATTTCACTTCTTTTCCACTGTAACACCTCTCTTCCCATAAACCCCAATTGTTCTGCTTTGCTTTTAATTTATGTTCTAAAATGGCCTATTGAGGTTAAGAGCCTAATCTGTTAAGCTTGTTTTATGCATATATGATTAGAAATAAGAATACAGTGCATAGGGTTTTTTAATTTCTAGACCGATGGGTTTTTGAGTTTGTGAATTGTGATAGTGTTTGATACTCCTTTCTTCCCTTTCCTTTCCCTTTGTATAAGGGGTACAATGTTTTTGATTTAGAGTCGAATTAATAGTGCTTTGGTCTTGTACTGATGTGTATTTATTTATTCTTTTTTTACATTAGTGACAACTTTAAATCTATAGTAGAAAAAAAAGATAATGACATGGGCAAGGGTAGCATGCATTTTTCCATTTTTGTTCGCTTCATATTGTCAGTTTCCCAATTTCATGTCCATGTAAGAATTTTCATGCAAAATTCATTTAGCTACACCCTTGCTTTATCATGTAATCATGTCCTTAAGCATAAACAATTCTTTCTTTTTTGCTAGACAAGTTTTAAGCGGATATTTTTGTTGTGCATTGCACAAACCAAACATGATACTTGATGTAGGAAATTAAAAGAACATTCTCATTAGTAATGCACTTCAACTATGGTTCATGTTCATTTCAACTCTAGTTGGAAATATGCCAAAAATAGATACAAATAAAAAGTGGAGGTGACGATGGCTGTGAAACATAATTCCATTCCTTTTTGCATATTGTATTACTTTCATCATTCTATTTAATAAGTTCTTCATTTTTATATCTGGTCATCATGCACTCTTTTTTTGAAACTTTCAAAATTGAAGCAATAACATAATTGACTTGGAAACAATGCCTAAAACAAATGCGTATTTAGAAAATGAGTATAGACTAAAATGTTTAATTATTGATTTGTTTAACCAAACTTAAAAAAATTGTAAATAGTCATTGAGCAACATTGAGTTGGAAATTTTGTTCTGAACAGCATGCTATTCCTCATCGTATTTATATTGCAATTATATTCTATGTATTTATGGTGCACCCTAAAGTCAGTTGAGAGTGGATTTCTCAACTCTTACAAGTAGTAGGGCTCTTTAGTTACTCATGCAGTCCTTGTCTTGGCCCGTTATTTGACATAATAAATTTGAGACCATGGTACCTGCAAGTCATCACTGAATATGCTTAGTTATTACTTTGTGTTTCTTTGGTAGGGCCGTTGGTTTCAGCTGCAGAGGCCATTGGTTTTTGATGGTGTCTCTCTCTCTCACACAGGTTTTGTTTGGTTTGGTTTTCTGGGTTTTATTAGATTGAGTTTTGGTTTTTTTTGTTTTTGTTTTATTATGCTAAGGTTTGTTTTGGCAATAAAGGAAGACTCAACTAAGAATTGGGAAATCGAGGATGTCACTCAACTAAGGTTTATCTTCTTTTTGTAATTGGTCAATTATTTTTGCCCCTACATTAGCCAATAGAGTGGTTCCCAAACATACTATGTGAGCTGTTGGTTTTAAAGATTGAGAACTACTCCATCTCTTTACATCCGGGTTCATCCAAGATGGGCTAGCCCCTTGAGATCTTTGTGTAGTTAAATAAATGCAAGTTCTACTTCGGTTGGTATTAATATTTATAACATTTGAGACTGAAGATTGGACCTTAGTAGAAAGTATAAATGTTAGAGATTTCGATTTAAGTTCTTGGATTTGATGGTAGTGAAGTCTGATTTGCAAGGCTGAATGACATAATATTGTGTTTTGGACATGCCAAAGAACGATAAAAAATAAAAAATTATTTCATTGATTTATATGTTCAATGGAAAAACTTAGGGCTCATGAATCATGAAGTCCCCCCCCCCCCCTAGCTTTCTTAGTTCTTGAGTTATATTGCTTACTTACATATGCACCTTATCCTCTATTTTTATTTTTCAACAGAAAAATATGTCAATGTCGGAAACGAGTAACTATCTCTCTAGTTCTGATAATCATTTTTGTGATGTTAACAACTGCATCATTAGGACATCCCTGAAACTTCATACATTCGGTAGAAGGTTTTATAGTTGTCGCTATTGGTCACCAGTAAGTACTATATCCAAGTATTGGCAAAATATTTGTGTTGTGTGTTAAAGAACCAATTCGTTGTATTCATGTTTATGTGTTGTATTGTATTGTGCAGGATGATGATCGTGCATGCAATTTCTTCAAGTGGTTAGACACCAGCATTTGTTGTACGCGTGGCGTAGCAACAACACCTATTGATATTGCCAAATTCAAGCGATTGGAGCATGTGGTGAAAGTTGCCAATGAAGAGTTGAAGCAAGCACATAGTATTGGAAATGGAGCGAGTTGCAAAACGAAAGGCTGAAAGAGCCAAGGCTGCATGCATGATTTCTGAAGAGAAAGCAAAGAAGTTGACAATAGCTCTAGTAGTCTCCTGGGCCTTCAACGATGATGGACCTTTCCCCTTATTCATTGCTGGCCTTGCCTTCGATGATGATGGGCCTTCAACCTCCATTGGGTCAACATTTGTAGAAGGTTGACATTTAGGGTCAACAAATTATTTGCTATCAGTGGAGTCCCCAGACCCTTCGATGCATTTCTTTGGTATTTCACCACTTGGGCAGAATGCATTTTTATACGTTGCAACCGTGCCGTCAAACACGATTTCCATGGACTGAATATTTGGCAAAGGTTTGTTTTTAAAGGTTAATGCCTTGGGACATGCCTACATGTGGACAACCGATAGTCAGAACATAATATAGTTGTAAACAGTTAAGTTTTTCACAATTATGTAAAGTGAACTAACCTGAAACTTTTGGGTTCACCACTCATCACTGGCCTCAAGTTTCCCAGTTACAGCATCATAACCCAACCCAATCTCAAGCTCAAAACACTCATTCCAAGCCTTCCATTGTTTTCTTAAATGATCTCATTTGTTTTTAAACTGCGTGTGAGTTACTACTTTTTCCATTTCTCCCAACTGCTCAATCGTTGCATCAACCCCTTCCCTTCTAAAAAATCCTCCATTCCTCTTGTCACCTAGGACTTAAGCAGCACACAAATCACAAAAAGCTTTTAGTTTCGCTGGTTCTTTCACCCAATTCTCACTTCACTACCACCGTCCTTCAATTTCCTCTTACCCATTTTTGCTACAACTTCCTTCTATACTCATTGAGGCATTTCAACAAACAGTTCGTATGCATATCATAATCAGTTACGCATGCTCACATGAAAAATGCAAAGTAAACTCACATAGTCCAAATACAACATAGGCAAGAAGAGAAACACACAAAATTACACAAAGGAGAGAGAAACTCACATACTAGTGTCATGAAAAACATAAAAACCACACACAAACGCTGAACACAAAAACCACAAACAAACGTTGAACACAAAACCACAAATTGAAGCCTTATGGAAAACAATATAACCACACACTAACAGATCAGAGAATATGAGAAATTAGACACAACTGACCCATGAATGCAGAGATCCACAATGGTGGCAATGACATCCCAAGCGAAGAGAAAGTGAGCTCGAGCGAAGGAAGAATAGAGGGGATTGGGTTCGTTTGTTTTGCGTAATGGGTTTGCAATTACCGTGTTTCCTCTGTTTTGATGGCTTATTGGTTGGTGGGTAGGTGTAATTCATTGTAGAGGAAGAGGAGGGAGCATTGAAGAAAATTGAAGACATCTCTGCCACGGTAGTTGAGAGAAAGAAGAAACCGGAGAATGCAAAAATTAGTTGTTGGCCTTAACGCATCGTTTTGTGTTTACTTTGCTTTGTGGGTTAGATGAGTTAACAGTACACAATAGCAACACATTTCCTTTTAAGTTGTGTCAATGAACAGTACACACACACACACACACACAACATTAATGAAACGGTGAGTTCAAGCTTTCATCCATGCGTTTCAGTTGGAACTTTTGCACGTTTATTTCGTGGCACTGTAATGTGGGTCCCACGGTGAGTAAAACACAACCCTCAAAACGCTGCCCTCAAAACGCAATCCAAATGCTACCTAAGGAAGAAAATCTAATGGGATGGGCTAAGCTATGACTTATGAGCACCGTTTTAAAAATCAGACCGGACCGACCCGACCAGTCGGTTTAACCGGGAACCGAGAGCCAGTCCGGTCTGGTTAAAACCCCCAAAACCGGTCAACAACCGAAAAATCGGGCAAAAATTAGGTAAAAAAGGAGGTTGAACCGAAAATTTAAAAAAAAAAAAAACAATCCAATGTCCGGTTCAGTTTTTAAAACCATGCTTATGAGTAGGCCTTTACAGCTATAGGATCAAGCCTGAGCGTGCAATACTATGCTTTCGACTTTGGGCCCGGACCAAAATGCTACTCTATAAACTTACTTTTTTGAATTGTGTGTTAAACCCATGTTGCAAAAGGAACTAGTCCTCATATTAGTATATTACCATGCACTAGTGACTACTGTTGTCTTTGAAATACACAAATTAATTTAAAACTGGTGAGTAATCAATGGCAATGCAATCTCTTAATAAAAATAGCCTAATAGTAGACATTGAGTACAACAAATTATGTTAATACTACTAGACTATCACTCAAACCATTGATCCTAACATTTTCGTTGCATTTTCTCCTAAAATTTGTCATCAGTAGAAGTAATCATATAGTATGCCTTGGTTGTCACACGGTTTTTCTCTGTAATGTGTTGGGTGTTGGTATTCCTTACTTACATGTTAAGAGCACTTGTACCATTCTTTGAAAAATATAAAAAAAGTGGTTAGTTTTACACGTTTTACTCCTAAAATCTCCCACGTTGATTAAGCTAGAGTTGTCTAAATATACATGGTTGTTGTCCATTATTGCTACAACAACTATGTATATTTACACAATTATTGTTAATTTGTATTTTATGTTTTATTTATTTTTTCTCTCTCCCCATATTCTAACTCTCTCATCCCTTTACCTTCACTTTCTTCCCCTCCCTTGCTTCTCTCTCTAATTCATCAAATATACTTTCCAAATACAAAATCCCCACACAATCTCAACATCAAATACTTCACCTACACAGACCCATAGTCAAGGCCCAATCCACAAAAAAAAAAAAAAAAAAAAAAAGGGGGGGGGGTTAGATTTGATTTGGGTATTTGATATTTGAGAATTTTGTGGGTTTGCTAGAATTGATGATCAAATTTGTGGGTTTTGTTTTGGTGTTGCTTTTAGGCTTTGACTAGGTTTTTTTTTCTCTTATTTGGCTTCAAGTTTGATGGTTTGGTTGATAGGGGTGGTTGATTGAGGAAGATTGGTTGAGGAAAGAGAGAGATATATGATTTGGGAAAGTAATAAAAATTGATAGGGATAATGAGCGAGAGGAAAAATGGTCCGGCCTCGGAGAGGGGTTCGGACTCACGCACGAGAAGATGTCTGGAAGACGTTCTGCGAGTGACCCTGAAAATGGCTTGGTGGGATCTTCTCGGGGATCCTCTTGGCGAGAACGAAGGCTAAAGAGGCACGAAGATAGGGATCACGAGCGAGAGGAAAAAGGGTTCGGCCTCGGAGAGGGGTTATATCAAACACAACGAACAGTATCCAGCGCTTTAGGGCACAGGCAATTTGAAGAAAAGGATGAAGAGCTTGAACGACTACGCAGGCTGGTGAGAGATTTGGAGTTGGAAGCAGAGAACATGCACCACATAATGGACCGAGACAACCGAGAAAGAAGATCTCGTACCAGGGAAGAACGACATGGGACGGGGTCTAATCAGTCTAAATCCCACTAACACCGAGACCGTTCGCATTTAAGGGAATCCCGCCGACGAAGAGACTATTCACGTTCGTGGGAATATGCGGATCGAGGGTCAAACTCCCCAGAAGAACGATGGCCCTACAACGCGGCCATGGATGCAATGAGCCGTGCACTACGCAGAGCTGCTCGGTCTCCGTTCTCGGCTGACATCGAGCGTGCCCCTATGTCGGACAGATTTATGCGCCCTTCATTCAATTCCTACAATGGGAAGACAAATCCGGTTGAGCACATCAGCCACTATATCCAAATGATGTCTCTGCGTACCTGTAATGACGCACTAATGTGCAAGGTGTTTCCCTCAAGCCTAGGCCCTACCGCTTTGAGATGGTTTAATGGGTACGGAAGGGTTCCATCCACAACTTCGTCGAGCTGATACAGGAGTTCGGAATCCAGTTTGTTACTTGTAGCTGGGTAGTACAACTGGTAGATGCATTGCTGTCCATAAAAATGAGGGTAGGGGAAACCCTTCACAATTACGCTAGCTAGTACTGGGAGCTTTACAACGAGATCGGTGAAGGGAACGAAAAGATTGCTGTGAGTACTTTTAGGATGGGATTGCCCAAAGATTCTGGACTAAGGGAATAACTAACTAAGAAGCCTCTCGAGGACATGAGGCAGCTGATGAGGCGCATCGAGGAGTATAAACGGCTAGAACAAGATTAAGCACGAGCCGTTCTTTAGGTTAGGAATGGCAACGGGTCGGGTTCGGTCCGGGTTTTTCCATACCTGGACCCGACCCACGGGGCAAGACCCGTGGCCCGGACCCGGCCCGTTTAGAGTACCGGGTTTTTTCACAAGGCTCGGACCCATCCCAGCCAGGCCCCGTTTAGGGATTGGGCCCAATTCGTGGCCCAACCAAATAAAAAAAAAAGATTTTAAGCCCAAATTTATTTTTGCCTACATTCCCGCGGGCCCGGCTGGGGATTTGGCCCAATTCGTGGCCCAACAAAAAAAAAAAAAAAAAATTTTAAGCCCAAATTTATTTTTGCCTACATTTAAGCCTGCATATTCTAATTCAAGCCTAGATAACATGGCCCAAATGCCAAATCAGTCCAAATCGTAGGCTACTAATCATAAATCAATAAATCACTTGTTAATTATAAATCTATAAATCAATAAACCATAACTAATATCATAATCATAATTCAATAAATCATAACTAAGATTTTAAATCAATAAATTACCTAGCTAAGATAACCATTTAATCATTAATCAACAAAATCATAACTAAAATCACCAGCTAAACATAAAAATAAATAAATCCAACAAGTCTAAGAAATAAGTATCAAAAGTCCAACGAGTCCAAGAAATTAAAAAGCTACAAAATAAATCCCACAAGTTTAGAATAATTACAAACCAACAAATTAATCCAACAAGTCTAAAAAAATTTTTTTAAAAAAAAAACTACTAAATTAATACAAAATGTTTAATCTTCCACAATTGTGACACAACTCCCATCAATTGTGGCACAACTCCCATCATCTTATCTGGCTCCCCGTCATCAAGAATGGATTGAAATGTACTATCTCCAGATATAGTTGAAGAACCTACAACAACGATGAATAAAAAATAGAATAAACTTCATCAAATTGTAACTAACAAATATAAAAACACAATTATGATTTTATAAATAGAAATTAGATAATTGCTAACCATTGATTTCACTCCATAACCATCTCCGTTTTAGGCTCTGCATTCCCAACAAACACAAAAAATGCAAGTATTGAACAATAGATCACATTATACAAGAAATGCATTTAGGCAAAGTAGATGCATTTGGACATCACAAAATAAATGCATTTAAACAAGAAATGCAAGAAATCTATTGTTAGAATCAAAATAAATGCATTTGGACATCACATTTTCACAATAAGAAAACAAGAAATGCAAGTATTGAACAATAGATCACATTAAACAACACTATTCAGCTTCATAGCCCTAGACATACATATATCAACAGTGAAAGTGCAAAGTAGAACAGAACACACAAATCAGCTTATTCATTACATTACAATTCAGTGCTCCTTTATAGAAAACATGTGAATTGTTTTCCATGGTGGACATCATTCTTCTTTATTTGCTCTACATATTCGAGTGAAAATTTCGATGATAAAAAGCCTAAAATCCATAACTAAACTGAATGGATTTTTCCATGAATATGGAAAATAATATGAGGTGCAGCTGAAGAATATATATTTTGCAGAGATGCAACTAGGAAAGAAAGTGTTTGGACCTTCATGTCTTTGAGTAAGTGTACCAAATAGTGGGTGGTTGCAAAATTCTGTTGGAATATGAAGCAGAAATGTGCAACTCTATGCTAAAGAAAATTATAAACACACAAGATGACCAAGAACTTTTCTTTTTTATTGATAGGATATATATGTAACCATTGGGTCTTAAACCCAAAACCTCACCCTCTATCAGATTATTGTGGAAGAGGAGATGTCATTTGAGCTAGATCTTAACGGCCATGGTGACCAAGAACTCATGTTCATTATCTGAAGAATTTATTATACCTCCCAACAGCTCTAACATACAACCAATTGGCAACACAAACTTGAGATGAACCAAGTGTGCTATGAAAATGCATAAAAACTATCTCTTAATATTAACAAGTTGAGCATCAGCAATATTTTTTTACAATCAAGTGGGAAAGAATATAGAAATGGAATGCAAAGGAGAGACAATGCCAATGTAATATGATGTTGGAGGGACTGAAAGCAAACCGTGAACCCAAAATTACAGGGAAAGGTTGATAGAGCACAAATGTGACGAAATCAATAATATACAAAGAGTAATCGGAAAGTGGGAGACGTGGTTAAGCGTGAGAAATACAAAAGACTTGCAACGCAACTAATTGTTTCTTAAGAACAATATGTATGAGCATTATTCTATAGAATGCGGATCACAATAGAATTTGTAGTACCAAAAATTCAACCAGTACCAAAAATTTAAGCTTCCGCAAAAATGTTTTCTAAACTAAAAGCTTCCACCAACTAATATTTTCTTATAGCATAAATATATTCATTAGAAATCAAGAGTCTCAGTATAATGAAAAACACTTTGTTTTCATATAGAATAGGAAAAAGCTTTGAAGAATTTTTGTACCTGATGGGATGACAAAAAGGGAAGGAAGATCAGTTGATTCAATTCAGACTTCAAAGTTAGTACTGAGGCTGTAAGGAAGATCAGTTGATTTAGTTCAGACCTCAAAGTTAGTACTGAGGCTGTAAGGAAGATCAGTTGATTTAGTTCAGACTTCAAAGTGAGGGAGGGGTGACTGAGGGAGTGAGGCTTCGGAGTGAGGGTGAAGAGGTGAGGGAGACGTGACTGAGGGAGTGAGGGAGTGTTGGAGTGAGTTGCTGAGGGAGAGGGAGTGTCAGACGGAGCTGAAGGAGAGGAAGAGGGAGAGGGAGAGTGAGTGTCGGCTGAAGAGTGAAGAAGTGAGGGATTATGGATTTAGGGTTATAATATAGGAATATATATATATATATATATAGTAGGGTATTTTTGTAATTTTAGGCTACCAAGTTTTTAACCGAGCCGGGTCTCGGGTCGGGTTTTAGGTTTTTTTGATAAAACCCGGACCCGACCCGGACTCACTTCGATTTTTTTTTAAACCCATACCCGACCCTATTCCTAATCGGATCGGGTAAAATCCGACCCATTAGGGTCGAGCCGAGCCGAGTACCCGCGGGTCGGGCAAAAATTACCATCCTTCCTTTAGGTGGCCGAACAAAATGGGTGATGATCCATCTAGGAGGAATTAGAACTTGTATTGCACTTACCACAAAGACAATGGCCACACTGCCAAGTAATGCCGAGTGTTGAGAGATCATCTCAGCCAGCTTGTCAAGGCAGGGTATCTAAAGGAGTTCGTGGTGGACGCAGGAGACCGAGGAACGAGGCAAGGCACTCCAAATAGGGGGAACCCCCTCCCGCCTCCTCTAGGCATAATTGAGGTTATCCATGCTGCCCCAAGGGGCCTCACCACAATGAAAGGGAAATGAGTAATGGCTGTAGAATCAGTGCATGGTAGCTCGAATATGCAGCGGTCCAGGAAGAAGATAAAACTTACCCGAGAGCCCATCGCCTTTGATGATAGTGATTTAGAAGGAACGGTACAACCACACGACGATGCGTTAATAGTCACGGCCAGGATAAATGGTTTCTTAGTAAAGAGAGTGATGATAGACCAGGGGAATGAGGCCGACGTGATGTACCCGAACTTATTTAGGGGGTTAGGACTGAAGAACGAAGACCTCTCGAGGTACAGTACACCCTTGGTCGGGTTCGATGGCAAAGTAGTGGTTCCCGATGGGCAAATCTCTCTACCCATGAATATGGAAGGCAGGAAAGTGGTGGTAATGTTTATAGTAATTTCTTCGTTCTCCCCATACACGGCGATACTAGGAAGACCATGGATTCACACAATGGGGGCTGTTTCATCTACCCTACACGTAAAAGTCAAGTTTCCTACAGAGCAGGGAATTGCTGTGGTACAAGGCAGCCAGCGGACGGCTAGACAATGCTTAGTTGTCTTAGTAGATTGGAAGAAAGAGAGAACCGACCAGAAGGAAAAAGTCGAGCAAATGGACCCATTACTGCGGATCCTTTTATAGCAATTATAGAATTCTCAAGAAGAAAAGGGAGCCGGATGAGCAGATGGTGAAAGTAAGAATATTGCCGGATGTCGGCAGGCACTTCCAAGTAGGAGAGGGCCTAAAGGATCAGGAGAGGGTAGAGATGTTGCTATTCCTTATACAGAATGTGGATGTGTTCGCATGGAGTCCATATGAGGTGCCCGGGGTGGATCCCGACTTCATCGTTTATAAACTTAACGTAGACTCCTCGTTTCCTCCTAAGAAGTAGAAGGCGAGAAGATCAGCTAAGGAGCACGTTGAGGTAGTAAAAGTGAAAGTTCAAAGGCTGAAAGAGGCTGAGACAATAAGGGAAATCTATTTCCTAGAATGGTTGGTGAACACCGTGGTAGTGAAGAAGAAGAGCGGCAAGTGGAGAGTTTGCGTAGATTTTACTAACTTGAAATGAGCATGTCTGAAAGACCCGTTTCCAATGCCGAAGATTAACCGGCTGGTAGACGTCATTTACGGACACCTGAGAATGAGCTTTTTGGATGCCTTTCAAGGGTACCACCAAATTGCCCTTGCCCCCGAGGATCGAGAGAAGATAGCATTCATCTCCCCGGACGCCAACTATCACTACATTGTAATGCATTTTGGGTTAAAGAATGCCGAGGCCACCTACCAGTGGATGATGATGAGAATGTTGCGGGATAAGATAGGATGGACGGTTGAAGTTTACATTGATGACATGGTGGTAAAAAGTAGGGAGCAGGTGCGGCACATAAAGGACCTCCGAGAGGTGGTTGAAATTCTTCGGCGACATAAGTTACACCTTAATGCCGAGAAATGTGCTTTTGGAGTAGGGGCTGGTAAATTCCTAAGGTATCTAACCACTAACCGGAGAATAAAAGTAAAACCAGAACAAATAGAGGTCGTAAAGCGTCTAAAGCCGTTGAGCAATCCGAAAGAAGTGCAAGTATTGACAAGAATGCTTGCCACCCTTAACCGGTTCATTTCCAAATTCGCTGATCGTTGCGAAAAATTTTACTAGCTCCTGAAGAAGTGGAGAGGATTTTAATGGAATGAGGAATGTGATAAGGCTTTCCGAGATTTGAAGGAGTATTTAATGCAAGTGCCCATGTTGACGGCCCTAGAGCCCGAAGAGGATTTATTCATGTACCTGTCGGTGTTTGATCATGCAGTTAGTGCCATTCTGCTTAGGGACCGGGGAGTGTAGCAGCCCGTGTATTACATTAGTAAGACTTTGGTCAATGCCGAGACGAGGTACTTACCCTTGGAAAAGTTAGCGCTAGCCCTAATACATGCCACAAGGAAGTTGCTGCATTACTTTGAGGCCCATGCGGTGTATGTCCTGACTGAGTATCCTCTACAATCGTTGCTAGAGAGATCAGACTTCATGGGCCGAATAGCTAAGTGGGGGACTAGGCCGGGTTCCTTTGACATACATTATAGACCACGAAATTCAATAAAGGGGCAAGTCCTCACCAATTTTGTTGCGGAGTTTTCTCCTAAGAACGATGGGGAGATGGTCTATCATGTTGAGAGTCGCCCGTTGAAGGTATTTGTGGATGGAGCGTCGAGTGCCTTGGGGTCCGGCGCCGGGATCGTTGTTATCACCCTCGAAGGGATACAGTTGGAGCATTCTTTTAGGCTGGGGTTCAGAGCCTCTAATAACGAGGCCGAGTACGAGGCCTTGCTTGTCGGATTGAGAGTGGTTTTTGAAATGGGTGCCTGGGACGTGGAAGTATATTTGGATTCTCAGTTGGTTGTTAACCAAGTCTAGGGAACCTTTGAAGCCCGAGACCCCCGGATGAAGGCGTACTTGTAGTCGACGAGGCAAGTTCTAAACAAGTTTAGCACAGTGAAGGTGTCCCAAGTGGGCCAGGCACTGAATAGACATGTTGACTCCTTGGCCACGCTAGCATCGTCGACGATAGAGGAGGTCCCTCAGCTGATCAAGGTAGAACTAATACCAAAACCGAGCATTTGTGTGGTGGATAGCGTTGGCAAAGAGGGGTTCGGTATAGCCGTGATTGAGGCAACCGGGCCGAGCTGGATGGACCTAATCATAGAATTCCTAGCTGAAGATCGAGTCCCGGGTGATGAGAAAGAAGACAGTAGGGTTCGTCAAGTAGCGCCTCGGTACTGGTTATCGACAGATCGCCAACTGTATAGAAGGTCTTTTGGGGGGCCGTACCTTTTGTGTCTGCACCCAGATAAGGTGAGTGAACTCCTGGCCGAGCTTTATGGCTGAGTGTGTGGCAGTCATGTAGGGGGCGCTCGTTGGCACATCGAGTAATGACTTAGGGATTTTGGTGGCCACAAATGCAGAAGAACGCTGTCGAATACGTACGAAAGTGCGAACAGTGCCAAAAGCATGCATCATTGATCCATCAGCCGGCAGGTCACCTAAATCCGGTCAGCAGTCCTTGGCCCTTTACACAATGGGGGCTGGATATTCTCGGCCCATTTCCTCGGGCAACCGACAACAGAAGATTTGTGCTGGTGACCATAAATTACTTCACCAAATGGGCAGAAGCAGAGGCTTTAGCTAACATTCGTGACGTGGATGTCAAAAGTTTATATAGAGAAACATAGTCACCAAGTTTGGGGTGTCGGACTCACTGAAATCTAATAATGGACTGCAATTTGATAGCAAAGCTTTCTGTGAGTTTTGTAGTGATCTCGGCATCAAAAATAGGTATTCCACACCAGCCTATCCGCAAAGCAATGATCAAGCCGAGGCCACCAACAAGGTAATCCTGAATGAGCTAAAGAAGAGATCGACGGCGCAAGAGGGAGGTGGGCTAAGGAGCTACCTAACATTTTGTAGGCGTACCAAACCACCCCCAGTAAGTCCATGGGTGAGACTTCGTTTTCCTTGACGTACGGGGCTAAAGCAATAATACCAACCGAGATAAACCTTTGCAGCACGCGGGTTGTAGGATTCGACCCCACGTAAAATGATAAGCTGATGGCGAAGCGTTTGAATTGGTTGGAAGAGTGTTGGGAATCGGTGACTGTACAGCTGGCAGAATATCAGCAAAAACTTGCTCAGCGATATAACCGAGGTGTAAAGATAAGGCAATTTAGTGTGCCTGCGGTTCGATTACTATCACCGAGCAAGTGGAAACCTTAATGCTAAAAAATATCCTAAGGATAGAAGCCTGCGCCCGGTTCGATCACTATCACCGAGCAAGTGGAAACCTTAATGTAAAAAATATCCTAAGGACAGAAAGCTGTTGCCCGGTTCGATCACTATCACTGAGAAGGTGAAATATAATGCAAAAAATATCCTAAGGACAGAAGCCTGCTACCCTGTTCGATCACTATCACCGAGCATGTGGAAACCTTAATGCTAAAAATATCCTAAGGACAGAAGCCTACTGCTTGTTCAATCACTATCACCGAGCAGGTGAAAACCTTAATGCTAAAAAATATCCTAAGGATAGAAGCCTGCTGCCCAGTTCGATCACTATCACTGAGCAAGTGGAAACCTTAATGCTAAAAAAATCCTAAGGACAGAACCTTGTTGCCCGGTTCGATCATTATCACCGAGCATGTGGAAAACTTAATGCTAAAAATATCATAAGGATAGAAGCCTACTACTTGGTTCAATTACTATCATCGAGCAGGTGGAAACCTTAATGCTAAAAAATATCCTAAGGACAGAAGCCTGCTGCTCGGTTCAATCACTATCACCAAGCAAGTGGAAACCTTAATGCTAAAAAATATCCTAAGGATAGAAGCCTGCTGCCCAATTCGATCGCTATCACTGAGAAGGTGGAAATCTTAATGCTAAAAAATATCCTAAGGACAGAAGCCTGCTACCCGGTTCGATCACTATCACAGAGCATGTGGAAACGTTAATGCTAAAAATATCCTAGGGATAGAAGCCTACTACTTGGTTCAATCATTATCACCGAGCAGGTAGAAACCTTAATGCTAAAAAATATCCTAAGGATAGAAGCCTGCTGCTCGGTTTGATCACTATTACCGAGCAAGTGGAAACCTTAAGGCTAAAAAAATCCTAAGGACAAAACCCTGCTGCCCGATTCGATCATTATCACAAGCAGGTGGAACCTTAATGCTAAAAATATCCTAAAGACAGAAGCCTGTTGCCCGGTTCGATCACTATCACCGAGCAGGTGGAAACTTTAATGCTAAAAAATATCCTAAGGACAGAAACCTATTGCCCACACATATTACTGATCATTAGGAAAGTATGCATGCATGAAAATAGGAGAATATGACAAGGAAGATAACATGATAATAAGCCTTTATGAAAACAATTGAGGCAAGTGTTCGACAGATAAACCTCACATAAGTAAAATAAACGCATAAAAACGAAACCGTTGTCCTGTCACCAAAGCCCGGTGACCATGAAAAAGTTGAAACAAGGCAAAGTAATGATTGTTTAGTCACCACAGCCTTATGACATAGGCAAACCAAGTAAAAAGGAAAAATGCGATAAAAACATAGGCTAAAAGAAAACGTTAGCAGTCTTGTTCGGCATCTAAGTTTGATAATTTGCGAGGTGCATATGGGCGGCAGGCTCGGTTGGCTGCTGGTCGGTGGGGTACTGAGCTATATCTTCACTGCGCTGATTGGTAGGGTGGGGGACACTGGTGAATTCCGCATCATCTTCCACATTAGCGTCTATTTGCTCCACCAATTCCCTAAAGCTTGCCGTTTCTTCTTCGTTAGCAGGCGCCGGGGGGTTCTGTGTAGCCAGAGTAAAACTGGGAAAGGGTATTTGGTCGGGGTCCCTAAGAGGAGAATCTTCAGGAACCCCATGACCTTCAAGGCAACCAACCAACCAGCTTCAAAACCCAGCTTCCGAGCTTGATTCACAATCGGCTCCACGGAATTTTCTGCGTCGACAAACCCTTCATGGTACCATTTTTCTTTGGCAACCCCTAATGCCACTCTCAGATCAGCGAGTTCCTCAACATGAGCTATATTCAGACCTTCCGCCTCGGCTAATTTTACATTTGCTTCGTTCTGCTTCACTAAAAATTTTGTGCACCTATTCTCCGCCAGCGCCTTAGCCTTCTCCTCAGCAATGGCTTTCTTCTCGGTAGTATTAGCGGCCTTTATCCTTTCTTTTGTTGTCTTGGCGGCCGCCTCCTTGGCCGCCCTTTCCCGATCGACATCCTTGGAAAGTTCCTTCAGACGCCCATCGAGAATGTGAGCCAGCTGGGCAGCCTAATGAAACCTCAGGTGTCAGTACGGCAGAAGATAAAAATAAGTATGCATATGTATACATGTTGTCAATGGCAATAATAAATAATAAATAATAAATGCGTACAAAGATTGATAAGAAGTTAGTAAGTGAAGGATTACTGCGACAGTGAACCACTGCAACCTTCTCCTTATGGACTCCTTTGTCCCCTGCTTGTAAGTGTGTACATCCTCGGGCAAGAGAAGTCCGTGCGCTAAGCTTTGGGCAACGTGACCCCCTTCACCTTTCTCCCAAACTCGTACACTAATGCTCTCGGGGAGTGGCTTGTCTTCCAAGAAAAACTTGGGTTGCCACAACTGAGCCGCTTGGGAGGAAGACGCTACGCCCATCCTAGCTTGAGCTTGTGGCTCCTGTATGACGATGCCCTTGGACGGTTGGGGGGGGACCCGAGTTATGGCGTCTCCCGGCTCGGTAGGGGTTTGCTTGCTGACGCGTTGCCTTTTTCAAGTTCATCCTGTTTGGGAAGGAGGAGGGGGAGGAGGCGTATGGCCTTGGCCTTATGGTGGTTGTTGTTGCGCTAACTGCCGTGCTCCGAGCACAAAACGATCAATGGTTAGGGTCTTCTGGGTCACCATATCTCCACTACGGTCAGATTCTGTGTCAGAAAGGTCAGTAATATCAACGGTCACTTGCTCGGCTACCAACACGGGAGCCTCGGGGTCAACTGGCTCTTCAGGTTGGGCGGGTTTCTCTTGGACGGGAGCCTCCTCCTTAACGGGCATGTGTGCAAGTTCTCGTAAGTGTCGGGATACGCGCTTGCTTGAAGGGTTGCCAAGTGGAGTAGACCAGTTCGACTCTGAGAATAAGATGGGATGCTCGAAGTTGTCCGTCCTAGTGAACGAATATCTCGGACCTAAGTACGAAGTTCAAATCCCTCACATGGACCCCCTGATCTCTGGGGTGAACAATCTATCGTCTATAAAAAAAAAAAGAAAGAAAGAAGAAAAACAATAATAAACAAATGAAATAAAATAGATGAAGAAATAATGAATGTATGTATAGACGGAACATCACGTCAGTATTTAGGTGAGTAAAATAACCATAAAAGAAAGACGTTTAAGTTAGAAGTCAATACGAACCCATTTTGCGACGTGTGAGGGGGCAGGGGATATCCCTGGCAAACCAGTTGTCATGCATCTAGACGAACTCCCCGGCTGAATTCCTATTGGAATTAGGTAGGCATGATATCAGCCGTACCCGCTTATCTTTAACCTTTAAAAAATAGTTTGTATTCTTATTCCCACATAGACTGTACATGTGGTTTATATCATGGTGGTTTAATTGTAAACCGAACGTATGGTTCAACCTACTAATACAACTGACTACTCGGTAAAGTTTGGGGGGAGTTGGTCGGGGCACAACCCATAGTACCTAAGTGTATCGAGTAAGAGAGGGTCCACGGGAAACCTAACCCCACCCTCTAGGATCGCCATTAAAGGAAAGAAATCAATTTGTTCCCCTCTGTGGAGGTCAAATTTGCTCTCGTGGCAATATGTCACCTCCACATCATCAGAAATATCAAACTTTTGCCTAAAGGTGGCTAAAGACGTTACGGTGTTCAGGAGAAAAGCATATCCCATCTTAAAGTCTAAAATTGAAGGAAGAAACTCGAAGGAAGATGCTGAAGTAAAAGGAAGAGGTACGAGACTTACTTTGGGCTCTAAGGAAGAAAAGGGGGCTTTGGGCGGGCGAGTAAATGCACAGATGGATGCTTGGCAGAGAGAAAATTCAAAGAGAGGAGAGTAAAAAAAGTGGAGAAATGATTTGGGATGAACTATTTATAGAAGCGAAGGAGGGAAGAGCAGCGTCTAATTAACAACAATAGGGCTCAATTAACGAGGGATTTGAACGGATGCCAACGCCCACTGACACACACGCCTCTTTGGTTTGCAAACCGTCAGTTAATGATGACGGCTGAACCAAACGATTAGAAGCAGCACGTCTTTTGAGAGCGCATTAATGGGTTTCTGGAACCGCGCTAGCTTCCGCCTGTTAGCCTTTTTAAACAAATGTATACACTGGGCTCCTTGATTCTTCCCGTTAGCCGGGCATGAATCAAGGGGGGGGGGGCTAATGTATGTCCTTGTGGTGCCCAAGCCCATTTGGGCCTTAAGTTCAAACACAACAGTATGGCCCATGGCCCCAACCTTTTTCTACCCAAGATCCCAGTCTAAGCCCACGTGGATTGCAAGCCTAGGTGTCATCACTTGATCCTTGCTCGGAGGACCATTACCGGACAATAAAGGAAGAATAACGCCTGAACATATCATCATTTGCGTACCCAGCAGTACCTAGGAGCATGGCAGCCGGGCACGCCTGCTGAAGTGGGAACCAAGTTCTAAGGCCACTCTCGCCTCATCCTACTCCCACCTAACCACCCACATATGGTTGATAATATTGGACCTCCCATTGCACTAACCGGGGAGGTAATCGTAGCCTCTCCACTAACTTAGAGCTATAAATATGAGAGGTTGGGGGAAGAAATGGGGGTTGGAAGGTTTTGGGAAAAGAAAGAAAGAGAAATAAAGAGTAAAGGGAGAAGGGAGATTCTAGAGAAAGGAGGAGAGTGGAGAAAGAGGGAAGCAGCGTAGAGAGAGAAAGTGATCTCATTGAGTCTCTATGCCGAGAACGACTCAAAGTAGAANTGAACCAAACGATTAGAAGCAGCACGTCTTTTGAGAGCGCATTAATGGGTTTCTGGAACCGCGCTAGCTTCCGCCTGTTAGCCTTTTTAAACAAATGTATACACTGGGCTCCTTGATTCTTCCCGTTAGCCGGGCATGAATCAAGGGGGGGGGGGCTAATGTATGTCCTTGTGGTGCCCAAGCCCATTTGGGCCTTAAGTTCAAACACAACAGTATGGCCCATGGCCCTAACCTTTTTCTACCCAAGATCCCAGTCTAAGCCCACGTGAATTGCAAGCCTAGGTGTCATCACTTGATCCTTGCTCGGAGGACCATTACCGGACAATAAAGGAAGAATAACGCCTGAACATATCATCATTTGCGTACCCAGCAGTACCTAGGAGCATGGCAGCCGGGCACGCCTGCTGAAGTGGGAACCAAGTTCTAAGGCCACTCTCGCCTCATCCTACTCCCACCTAACCACCCACATATGGTTGATAATATTGGACCTCCCATTGCACTAACCGGGGAGGTAATCGTAGCCTCTCCACTAACTTAGAGCTATAAATATGAGAGGTTGGGGGAAGAAATGGGGGTTGGAAGGTTTTGGGAAAAGAAAGAAAGAGAAATAAAGAGTAAAGGGAGAAGGGAGATTCTAGAGAAAGGAGGAGAGTGGAGAAAGAGGGAAGCAGCGTAGAGAGAGAAAGTGATCTCATTGAGTCTCTATGCCGAGAACGACTCAAAGTAGAAAATCCAAACTCACCATACAAATAAGTTGTGAGCTTGAACGAGGCCCAGCCCATTAGCCTCATTTTCAGTGTGCACAATAACCGAGTTTGGTATTTGCTTTCTACTTAAAAAAAAAAAGAGTAACTTTTCTCACTCAAACACATCAAATTACTAAAATAAAGTAACTTTTTGTTTTCATAATATTTATGAATATGCCATTGTATTAATATTTATAAAAAATGAAAACCTTGAAAAATTGTTTCCATTTTTTGTATTCAAATCTAATTTTTAAGATACTAAAATAAAAATTGAATAAAAATGCTAAAATTAAAACAATTTTTTAATAGTAGGAACCACTAAAAATTGAAAATGAAATCAAAAAACAGTGTTTTATATATATATATATATATATTTTTTTTTAGCTAAGCAAACAAATTATGGTTTCACTTGAATAAAGAGAAATCCACATTTCCCATCAAAAAAAAAAGAAAAAAAAGAAAGAGAAATCCACATGAGAAAGGGACCCACGCATTGGCCATCTTTTGGACACGCGCTTTTTTTCAAATGGGCCCAAATATAATTCACACAGAACAAAAAAAGAGAAAAAAAAAATGATGAATTGTCAAATTTAGCCTCTCCTTTCAGCCTTTCGCGCTCCTCGAATACTGAACACCTTTTGGTTTTACTCCTTGTCGTACTCTCAGTTCTCCGATCGAACCAACCCAACCCAGCCTCCTCTTTTCCCATTTCTTCTTCTTGTTCCTCTTTTTCTCGCTCGCTCTCTCTCTCTGATTACATATGATGGAGGAGCAGCCTTATCTTCTATTACAGCGATACCGTCGAGACCGTCGCAACCTCTTAGAGTTCCTCTTCTCCTCTTCTCTGATCAAAGAGCTCCGAACCCCAGCCGGCCACGTCACCTCTCTCCGCGACCTCGATTTTGATAATCTCAGCGTCGATTACATCCTACACTCCATCAAATCCGGTTAGTATTTTTTCATTTCTCTTAGAGTTTGTTTAATTTTCCTTTTGTTTTCTCGGCAGCCAAACAGAGTTAGGAACTGTGAAATGAAGAATTACACTCAACTGAACTGTGCCTAATACAGCTGTTTGGTTCAGCTTAGGAATTAGGTCACTATTAATTATTGCTATTTTTTTTTTTGTTTCTTTTATCGGTGATTAAATGGATTGCATCTTAATTTTTAATTTTTAATTTTTTGGTGTGGATTTTGGATCTCAATGTTTAAATTGTTATTGTATTGTTGTCATTAGGTGGAGTGGTTGATATTTCTGAAGCAACTAAGAAGTACTTCGATGAATCTTCGTATCCAGTTATGGTGAGGGAAATACTCTGTATCTTTGTTTACGTTGTGTTAGGCAAATACTTATGTGATTGTATATTTATTTTAAATTTATTTAGTTCTTGTTTGGTTGCTGAGTAATTAGATATTTAGTTTTGAATTTCCACTTAGTAGAATGGTAATTAGAGATTTAGGTTTTTGATTTGTCGAACAGGTATATGTAAAAATGTACTTGAAATATTGCAATTTTTTTCTTCTTCTAATATCTGGTTTCTGTTATTTGTTACAAGGAAGGAATTGTAGTTTGAAGCAGTGAAAAATTTAGATTTACACTGAATTTCTATATTTTGAGCCTCAGCTGATGCTATCTCACTATATGCCTTTTTGTTTTGGTAGATTCAATCTCAATTAGGGGATTCCTATTTTCTTCTTTCTGATCCAGACATGTCTGGATCACCTCCCAGGAGAGCTCCGCCACCAATTGATGTGAACCGAACTGCTGATAATGCATCATATTCATCTAGGCAGCCGGATCCTTTGATTGTTGAGAACATTGGAGCATCTATGGATAACTTTAGTCCTAAATACAATGCGACAACATGCACACCTTTGTCACAAGTAGAGGATGTAAACATTCCTCCATTAGGATTACCTTGCTTGAACACAGGTATTGGTTGGTTTACTTTGAACTTTTCAGTACTTGGAAATATGGGTGAAGTAATCTCCTGTAAAAAAAAATAATATATATATATATTTATTTGTGTTTTATGAATGCATGTATTTCTATCCTGAAGCGTGTTTTCATCTTTTGAGTCCACTGATACATACGTTCAGGATTCTTGAAGGATTGTCTGATGATGACTTACAAGAATCAGCCTATGAAATATTGCTTTCATCTTTGGTTTTTTCTGGGTAAGCTTTCTTTCTTTCTTTGCATGTGTGTGTGTGTGTGATTAGTATGCATTCTCTCTCTTGCGTTCTCAATCTGTCACTCTTGCCCTCTATATAACTAGGATTGAAGTACATACAGTTGAGGATAGAAGGAAAGAGAAGAGTTCTAAGTTTTTGTCAGGGTTAAAGACTAAAAGGGAGAAAATAAACCAACAATCTCAGGGTCGAGGGAGACATTCAGAGCTTGTAGACACCATTCGCATTCAGATGCAGGCAAGCTATAATGTCCTTTTCTTAACGAATGTTAGCTGCCATTCTTTATGTGCCTGAAAAATATCTTAAAGTTGACTTTCATAAAACACATGGAAGGATTTTGAAATGGTTGGTTCTGTATGAATGTCAACTGATTTTTATGTCAGAAATACATTTGTTTGCATTAGATGTATTACTGACCATATATGTTAATGGGTGACTATTGAATGACACATGGATCTTCATTTGTGTGTATGCATGGTAAATGCCAAATAATTGGTATGCATTTGAGCAGTTTGAACAAGCCACTGTTGCACTTTAAAACATGTTTGTATGTACTCTTAGTGCCTGGCTGGCAGTTTTTGATCCATCTCCAGTTTACATACTATTCTTTCCTTTCCTCTATTAGTTTTATTATTTTTGGTCTCAAGCTAAATTTTACCAAATTGTGAAATCATTAGATAGAAGTTTTGTTGTGTCATTAAATACATTTTTATTTGTCAATTTTTTAACTTTATCCTTTTTGATGTTATTATTTTCACTTAATCCTCCCACTTTAAGAATGTGATAAAATGAAAGAAAGGCTCTTTTGATTTCAATTATATTATACATAGATTTTTCATAAAATACTGAGTCTTTGTGTCTCTGTGCAGTGCTGCAATCAATAAATTAGCTAAGTGAAAAGTATTATGTTTCTCACTTCAATTTGCTTACTTTAATTGTTTAACCATTGCTTCAACCAATGAGGTAAGTTGTTACTTTTTTGATAGATTTCAGAAGCAATGGATGCATGCATAAGACAGAGATTGACACAACTGGCTGGCAGGAGAATCTGGGAATCAATTGATATTCCTAAAATCTCATTGGGACTTTTGAATAGCGTATTCAAGTCTGATTTTCTTAATGAAAAGTCTTATATACATTGGAAGAGTAGACAGGTATTGCTTAACTTTGCCTAATGTTTTATTATAAATCCTTTGCGTAGTAGAACAGGTTAAACTATCTATATACACTATTGTTTGGCATAAAGAATTCACGTTTCCCACATGTTTGAGAATCAACTAAACTTCACACCCTTGCTTTAGTTTTGCGTGAATACATAGATCAGGATTTATTGGAGATTGAAACAACCTCAGCAATTTCATTCTGTGTTTGGATAGTGAATTTGACACTTCACAATCTTGTAAGTGATGGTGACACCTGGCCATAACCCACTATGTGGCCAAACTTCACAATCTTGGATAGACAAACTAGATGTTTGCAACAGGAAAATAAAAGATAGATGACCTAGTGTGAATGATTGCAACCCCAGGTGTGATGTCCCTCAAAATGGGCATTTCACTGTAGACGTTTTTTTCCCCCTAGATAGATGGTTTTACATGGGAGTTGCCACTTATTTAATTAAAAGCGTGTTATAAAATTGGGTGTCTACACCTAGACTTGCTTGGAGTCAACACGAAGTGAAAGAAAACCTCTAAGAATTAGCACCTATGGTTAGCTGGAGTTGGCATTGGTCCATGGAGGGATTTTGATTCATCATATAAATCCTTCATAGAAGTTTAGCTCTAAACAGGTTTGGAGCTATCTCCCTCTAACCCACTATGTGGAGATTGAAGAGACCATTCATGAGTAAATTTAGTTATATGACTTTTTAATAAGTTATGTGACTTGTTTAAATAATACACATGGATAGTCTTATAACTCGCTACATAGTGGATTGAAAGAGATAACTCCAAACCAGTTTGGAGCTAACTTTGTTTTTACAAAAATAACGTTGTTTCTAGGAATAAAATACTAATAACCTACTAAACTATTGGGGCCTAAAATAAAGATACATTTGGCCTTTTTTTTTTTTTTTTTTTTCTTTTATAAGTAAGAAAGATGTATATTCAAAAGGCTACTTTATGCATGAAAAGCACAAAGCAAACGAAAATTTACAAAGAAAAGAAGAAACATAAAAGGGAAAAAAACCAAGAAGAAAACTAATTACAAAAGAGGACAAAGGAATGAAGGGAGAAAATCACTAGATGTGAGTTCCCAAGCCCGAGACTAGTCTAATAGTGATACACTAAAAGAAGCAAGTAACTGACCTCTGGAGTTATTCAAGTCCTCAAAAGTCTGTCGATTGCGCTCCTTCCAAAGACACCACAATAAGCACAAAGGAACTAAATTCCAAAATTTAGACAAGTGCTTCCTCCACTAATTCCACCAACCAATGTAGATCTGGAACTGTTTTTGGTAAGACTCACGAAGTCCCAAAAGATTTAAAAATAAAACTTCACAACCGATGAGCCTTCTCACAATGAAGCAGTAAGTGATCCACAATCTTCCCAGAACGACAACACATAATGCACCAATTAACAAATCAAAACTCCTAAGTTTCAAATTGTCACCCGTGAGAATCTTGTTCCAAGCTATAGTCCAAACGAAGAAGGAAACAAGCCGATAGGCCTTAACTTTCCAAATACCCTTCCAGGGAAAGACAACGGAAGAAGAATCTTGCAACTTATTATAAAATGAATGGATCTCAAAATCCCCATTAGGCTTCAACTTCCATATCATCTGGTCCCAAATATGCGTTGAAGGAAATATTGGATCCCAAGATATGAAATAAAATAATACTAGATTAAAATAGTTTCCTCTTTAACTCTCCCGCATAAGCTGGTAGTGCTTTGATTTCAACTGTTTAGTCCTGATAAAAGGAAAAAACAAAAAGAAAAAGCAATGTTTTCTGTTTGGAAGATAGTTCCTCCAACTCACTATGCGGCAATTTCAAAGACTATCTATGTGTACTTTTAGTCGTGTGATCTACTTTAAAGTCATTTGACTTGTTTAAATGATTTGATGAATCATGATATATAATACTTGTGCACGATCTTTTAAACTGTCATGCAATTCCTCCAACCTAGTTTGGAGGAAAACTTTGTTTGATAAAAAATATGGTGTTCAATTATTTAAGCCAAAATAAATAGTAAGAATCTTAACTATGTGAGATTATGAATATAATAATGAACACTGTAGCTGGTGTTCTTGTAGTTCTCCAGATGTCTTTATGCTAGACTATTATTTATCCAAAAAGAAGTCGTTATATTAACTGACTTACAATATTGTTTGCATCCATTTTATAGGCAAGTATCTTAGAAGAGCTTCTTTACTTCTCTGCTAATCTTGAAGCATATGAACGTGAAACCATTAAAAGCTCTCTCTCAAAGATCAGAAATTCTAAGGTATCATGTTTTGAGTTTGTTTATCAAAAAATGTTTTGAGTTTGGTATAATTTTTGTATCAGCTGCTCTGAATTTTTTTTTTTCTGTTTTTTTCATAAAATCTAATAATGGATCATTGGTCTGTTGGATATTGTAGGAGTGGGACATCACGATGTCCCCTTCTGAACGGGCTGAGGTTCTGTTGCCTATCACACAAGTGGAATTAAAGTTGTCGTCTCTGTCGGGAAAATTTAGTATCCAGGGTGAAACCTATTGTTGGACTGCTGGTTATCACTTGAACATTAGACTTTATGAGAAGTTACTTTTTGGTGTGTTTGATGTTCTTGATGAAGGCCAGTTCATAGAGGTATATGTTTTCTTATATTAATTTCAATTAAGTGGTTTTGTGACGTAGTTTAACTTTTAATGATGTTCAGTTTGTTATTTGTGCTTAGGAATCTAATGAACTGCTGATGCTTAACAAATTGACCTGGTGTATTTTAGGCATCACACAGAAAATGCATAATGCATTATATGGGTGGGTCCTTTTCCAGCAGGTAACATAATCTCAACAGCCTTTAATGTTCATGGATTTGTTGATGTAGCCATGTGACTGGTTTCTTTAGTCATTGTTTTGTGATAGTAATAATTTATTTTTATAGTGGTTTACCTCGTTGTGTAGTTCAGATTTGTTCGATCTTTTATGGCCAGTGTGAGTTAATGTTGTAGTTTTGTTCATTTTCTTTATCTTATTAGAACTTGTAATCTTGAAAATTAAATAATTCTATAGGTGTTGTAAAATACACTTTCTGGTTCTAAGTGAAATTACAGTAGCTGATAAAATAATCTTGAGAGGGATGTCTAATGCTGAATTATAGTGCATCAAATAAATGCTAGTAGAATTCATGTCATACTAATTACCGTATGTATCTGCAATATGGTTGTGGAGGGTAAGATCTCATATTCTTGTATACACTGTAAAATTTAGCAACAATTTTGTTAGTTGAAGGATAAAAGTATAAACACACCTTTTTGATCTGGTGTTGAAATGTTTCTCTATAGTTTTTGATTCCATATGTTAATTGTTTGATGGGACTGAACCATTTCTGAATTTCAGAGCAGTGGATTTTATGAAATATATTTACTAGCTATATGGCTATTTATATAAGACGGTCCTTAGTTACTCTCATTTTAATGCAGAATACCCTATAAGCTATATTTTCAAACTATACATATGTATGATTTTTAATATTTATCTAAGGCAATTTTCCCTATTGAAGTATGTAGGGACAAATGAGGCTATGCTATTAGAACATGCTCTCCATGAGTTGCAGAAAGTTTTGTCTGGTGACCATGCTGATCAGAAGGAAGAGCAGTACATGGATAGCCTAGCATGTTCAAGGCAATACAATGGCAGTGAAATAAAGTTAGGTTTGGTGCAGGCTGTTTTCTTCTCGATAAGCAGTTGGTGTGATGATAAGCTGCAAGATTATCACCTACATTTCAGTCGGGTAATACCTATTCCTCAATAGTTTTCTTATATAATATTCCATTGTTCAAATTTAAGTGACATTAAAAAAAATTATGAGATTGTAACAATATGCAGTAAATGGCCTGTATTTCTTTGTTCTTTGCCTAATTTAGGTGTTTTCACTGAACTGTATTTTTATTTTTAACTTTTTTATTATTATTATTTTCTTCTGAATAATAGGTAGATTTGGATGCACATGTTCTTTATTGTTCACTGGCTTTTGTTGCATCCTTTGAAGTCCCTCATATACCTACACATTGTAAACTGTGTTCTTGTTCCTTTTTATTTTCAGAGAAGTTCTTCTCATTATGAGATTATTGTTTCAGGAACCTACAAACTTCTCTAGGGTAATGAACTTGATGTCAGCAGTTGGAATTCTTACTTCCGGTGATTCTGGTGATATCAAGGTTCGTTTTGCTGCTGTGTAAGTTCACATTTATTTTGGTAGTTGAATCAATCATATACTAATTTCATGGCCTAACATATTTCTTTTTCTCCCCGTGCTTGATAAATATTTTCCAGTAATCCTATTCCTATGCCCTCGCTACCTTCTAAGCCATAATAGTTTATTTTTTCTTTTTCTTTCTTCGTGTGCCTTGTTGTAGAATCCCTGCACACCCCACCCCCCCTGGGGCGCTTTGGCGTCTTTTAATATGCTAATTTGCCTACCTCTCTCCTCTCTTCTTTTACCTTTCTGGTTGAGAATGAAAGTTCTAAATTGTGCTGACCTCATGATTTCAAAAATAATAATTTAGCAATTTGTTGGGTATCAACAACAGAAGATGATAGATTCTTGATAGGAAGGGCCATTTTTGAGTTAATCTCTTGTTCAAACTCTAGCGGAGAATGTTGCAGCATTTCATCCTTGTCATTGGAATTTGGGATTTTTGTATGATTGTATAGATGCTCTAGGCAGTGTTCACTGTTCAAGGTAATTCATTTTTGGATTTTCTTGTTCTTTTAAACTTCAGAGTGTAATTTCTAGGAGGAAACTTTGCATGCTGCCACTGAACCTTTTTTTTTTTTTTGGGGGGGGGGGGGTGTAAATATAATAATTTTATTTTTGATAATTTAGTAGTTGGGGGAGGGGAAATTTGAACCCTAGATATCTTTGTTGGAAAAGCCAGAAGGTGCCAATTGAGCTACAAGGCTTTTGGCGTAATATAATATATTTATTACTTGTGAAAGAATTGTTGCAGCTTGCTTTGCTGCATAGGCTCTTAATGGTCAGTAAGTTAGACCTATAGAGGCCTGGCCTTGGTTAGCTGATTTTCTGTGTTTGTATTCTGAGGCAGTTGCTTATCTCTTTGTTATTGTCATGCTGTTGCTAGATTGTGTGTGTGTTTTGGCTATTTAGGCATTTCTTGTTCTCTTCCCATTGGTTCAAGGACCTTGTTGGTATTTTTGCCAATTGGAACCAATCCTTAGCGGGCTTGTTTGGATTGTTTTGTTTCCTAGATGATGGTGGGTTGACTTGGGGCCTTTTGGGGTTTAAGTGCATTAAATCAAGGTTGGATTGTAGTATTTGATGGCAGGATGAATTTTTGGAGACAAGAAAAAGGAAGAGGAAAAGGATTGCATTACACATTCTCAAGGGAATTATTATTGCGAAATTCTTATAAAATCTTTTTTTTTTTTTTTCTTCTTCTAAATGACGTGGAACCCCACTAAGGTGGGGCCTTTTGGACCTCATCCTTGGGGAGTAAACCACGGATACACAACCCACCTGCCAGATGTGTGTATCAGTAATCTAGGGGAACTCCTAGAGTGGATCGAACCCAAGATGTCTAGGCCTACAGCTCATCCCAAGCCTCCAACCACTAAGTTGCACCTTGATGGGTTTCTTATAAAACTTGTTCGCCATTTAGCTCAAACCATTTAGTTTAAAAAGTTACTTAAATGTTTATCTAAAATTCAATGTAATCCTAATATGACTTGGACTTAATGGACTTTGATTACTAAGCCCAAACTAAATACCTAATAATCTACAAATACCCATTGCATGGTAAAACACAAAATAAGACCTAGTAGATCAAAACAAAAGCCTATACCTGAAACCTGAGAATTATAAAAATACCCCAAATTCTTTTTCATTAATGCTAACAAATCTCTTTAAAAGAGTACAAAGGGGCACAGCCCACGTACACGGGAAATAACAAGAGATACACCAAAGTCTCAAGAATATGTTAAAATATTTTGAAAGATAAAAAAACAAAATAAAATAAAACAAGCATCTCACTGCCTAAAGAGGGGTTTCGTTTCTGCTCAGTTTTTAGCAAAACAGTTAATAGTGATTTTAGCTGTACAGACTCATATGGTAAAGTGTTTTTTTATTTTTATTATTATTTTTTATCTACTTGTTCTGCTGCTGCTGGGAAGTAGTTGCATATTTGNCCCCTAGCGCAGTTCCCCATTTTGCTATCCTCCCTGAGAAGTCATCTCTCCTTAATAATGCCTAAGTGGGTATTCAATGAGGAAAATGATTGTGTGGGCCTAAAAATAGTGAAGTAGCTATCTGGTTGCATGCACCAGAGCTAGGGCAATCTTTTCTATGGCAAGGTATCTCACTTCAGCTTCGAGCAGTGTCTTGCTCACGTAATACACCAGTTTTTGAGAAACTATTTCTATTCTGACTAGGACTACACTTACGGCATGGTCTGACATTGATAGATACATGTATAGATTCTCTCCACTCTCGAGCCGTGAGAGTATTGGGGCCTTCATTAAATATTCTTTCAGCCTTTGGAATGCCTCCTCACACTCGGGTGTCCATACATAATCATTCTATTTCTTCAGGAGTTGGAAGAAGGGCTTACAGCGTTCTGCCGATTTGGAGATGCAACCATTCCTGTCAGACGTTGTACCTCTTTGGGATTCCTCGGGGGCTGTAGGCATTGTATTGCCGTGATCTGATCGAGGTTCACCTCTATCCCTTGATGAGTAATCATATAGCTGAGGAACTTTCCTAAACCAACGCCAAATGCCACTTCGAGGCATTTAATCTCAGACAATGCCTTCTCAGGACTCCAAACACCTCGAACAAATCCTCCAGATGTTTCTGAGCTTCCTTGCTTTTTACTACTATATCATCTATGTACGCCTCCATGTTTTTCCCAAGTTGGTCCTTGAACATCCTAGTAACCATTCTTTGGTAAGTCGACCCTGCATTTTTTAATCCAAAAGGCATTACCATATAGTGATAGTTCCCCTCTAGGGAGATGAACGAAGTCTTTTCTTGATCCTCGGGTGCCGAGGCTATCTGATGGTATCCTTGAAATGCGTCTAAGAAACTCATTCTCGGATGACCGAATGTCGCATCAACTAGTTGATCTATTTTCCGGACCAGGAAAGGATCTTTTGGACATGCCTTATTTAGGTCCGTAAAATCGACACACACTCTCCATTTTCCGATTTTCTTCTTTACCACCACTATATTTGCCAACTAGTTCGGATAGAATACTTCTTTTATCGCCCCTACTTGTCTACCTCCTCTTTTACTGCCTCAGCATGAATATAAGACGATGGCTAGGGCCTTTGTTTCTTAGGAGTGTACTCAGGATTCACATTTAATCGGTGGCAAATAAAGTTCAAATCCACCCCAGATACATCACAAGGGCTCCATGCAAAACCATCTAAATTCTAAACTAAAAATAGTAGCAATTCTACTTTATCAAGTAATGAAAGTTATTGGCTAACTTGGAAATATTTATCCACCTCAGCATCGATGTAAACCTTTGTGAGGTCCTTGCATTGACTATCTGACACTCAGACCTTTGACTATGATTGCTATGGATGTTGAGTAATGTCAGCCAAATCTTTATGAGTTTGATTTTTCTGAGAAATGGCGGCTATACAACACTGCCGAGCTGTATTCTGGTCCCCCTTGATTTCTACCACTCTCTGTTCAGTAGGAAACTTCACTTTCTAGTGTAGAGAGGATGGCACAGCTTCGATGTCATGCAACCAAGGTCAGGCCAAGATGGCCGTATAGGGGGAATAAGCATGAACCACTATGAAGTTCACCAAAACATCATAGCCAGCTATTTGTAGAGTGACCACGAGGGCATCGCGATGTGGTTGGGTGGTCCCTTCTTTATCTTGGTCTGTAAATCCCAATATCAATTCTGGTTCCGATCTTTTCCTCTTTCCCGAACTAAACCGAGGACTAGGACCGATATGGGGCATCACAATCATGACTCCAGATCCCCAAGGAAGATCACTAATCCCTGCTGCGTGTATCACTTCTATCATTCCGAGGGAAAGACACCCATTTCTTAACTGCTATGAGCCTTAGGGGTTGGGATTGATAGCTTGGTTTGGTGATAAGAAATCATTTAAATGCCCAGTCCTAGCCAGATGGTTCAAATGATCTCGCATGACCCTGCAATCTTTCGTTGTGTGTCCACACTCCCGATGATACAAACAATTCAGACTTTGATTTCTTTGGGATGCATCTTCGCCCGACTTATCGGCCACCTGAAATATGGTTCATGCTTGATTTTTTCCAAAATTTGGTGGACAAGTTCTTTGAAGATGGAACTAACCACCTCGGCCCTTGATCTAGGATTTGGAGGAAAGAAATTATTTCTTGGTCTTAAAGGCAATTGGTCCATTTTTCCTTCTCCCCTTTCCACTACCACTGACTTTCCTTTCACCCGAGCTTGCAGCTATTACTCCTCAATCTGTTCCACGAGCCTGTGCATGCTTTCAATAGGGTTTTTAGTGAGGGATTTCCTTAGCCCGAATTCCTCGGGCAGTCCTATTCTAAAGGTACTAGCTGCCACCTTACAGTTACTCCCTCCAAAGTCATTGTACAATTCCTAGTACCTATTAGTGTAAGACCGTAGGGTTTCCCCTTCCTTCATAGTGATGGTCAATAGGGAATCAATGGGTTGGGAAACTCGACTACAAGTTATGAATCTAGCTTCGAAGGCCCTCGTTAATTCCCTATAGCTATGAACCGTTCCTTCCTCTAGGACGTCGAACCATCTCATGGCTGTGGGGCTTGGGCTAGATAAGAAGACTTTGCACATTAGGGTTCATTTCGAGCATACAGAGCCATACTTTGATTGAAATGACTTACATGTTCAACAAGGTCTGATTTCCCATTATAGATTACAAAGACAGGTCAGACAAATCTGCAGGGTGGATTTGAGCTCTCGATCTCAGCAGAGAATGGGGACTTAGAGACCTGTTGTAAGGCCCAATTCACAGCATCCATCCCTTGATTCCGCAGTGCATATCCCCCATGGTGATGAGTTGGTTTTGACCCCTCCCTCCTCAAAGACCTTGATCTATTTCTGAGCCAGGGAGAATGTCAGTTTCCTGCCCTCGTACTTTAGCTGCTGCATTCATCACTAGGATTTCTCCCTAATTCTTTCTTTCCTTTGGATCTCTTGGTGCAGAGCTCGCACTTGTCTCCAAAGATCTTTTACTTCTTCACTCCAACTACTGGCCTAGGTTCTATTGACCTGGCTGGTTGGCGTTTCCTCCCTCCTTGAAGGAGAAGGAGATAGGGTTATAGTGAAGCTAGACTCCCTTCCGTCGCTAGGATGTTCTCTTCTATTCCCAACCTACATACGGTGGGGTCAGGTGGTCGACCTAACTAATCTACTAGATCTAGAACGTTTGGATCCGTCTCTACTTGCCATACTTGTAGTATGTTCTTCCCAAACCTACTGCTTGGTGGAATTTCCCACAAACGGCGCCAATTGTAAGAGCGTTGCCCTGCTTCTCTTGGATTAAGATACTAAGCAAAAGATGTGTTACAATTAATTTATGACGTGGGTTGATATTGATCCACAATGGGAAGTTGGGAAGTTTGGACAAGAACACGTAAAAAACCAGAATCTCCTTTATTAATTTTAGTGTCATATGTTACATTATCCCCTTTTTGAGTCTTAGTTTCTTCCTTTTATATGAGCTATACTCTTCTTCATCTTTTGTCCCAGTCCACCTGGATTGCCACTTGGATTGCCTCTGATCTTATCGGGCCCTTCTTTTCATGGTTTTTCATCATGAACGGAGATTTCTGAGGTATTTTTCATTGTTCAGAAGTCCACTTGAATAACTCCTAGTCTTATCTAACTCTTCTTTTGCAGGTTTTTCATCATGGATGGAGACTTCGAGGGCTCCTCCTACTGTTCAAACTGTTCCTCTGCATTGAATGTGGTGATGTCAGGCTGGCAACCTATCTCAATGTGGAGGCGGTTGTGGAATCTCCAGGAACCTTTAAAGGACTATCTTGTAGAAGTTTGGTCTTTCTGTTCAAACTGTTCCTCTGCATTGAATGTGGTGATGTCAGGCTGGCAACCTATCTCAATGTGGAGGCGGTTGTGGAATCTCCAGGAACCTTTAAAGGACTATCTTGTAGAAGTTTGGTCTTTCTGCTACTTATCTCGTTAGCTCGAATAGACCTTGGAGGTGACCTTTGTATGCTGCCTGGGTGGATGTTGGGCATAACCGAGGACTCGAGGTTTTGCGTGCATTGATTAAGAAATGGGTTGGCCATCGTGGGGTTGATCCCTATTTCTTGGGCTGATATTCTCATTGGGCCCATTGTTTTTTATTTATTTATTATAATTAGGCCCAAGACTTGTTTTTGTGTTCGCCCCACTACAATGCCCTTTATATTACTTATTTGTTATGTGTATTTTTAAAAAATATTTGAATAAAGAAATTTCTTTACACCTATATTTCTCCAATCCAACTCTAATGTCATCTCCCAGGTGTGGGACATCTAACTCTTAAAAAAATTATTTCTAACACTAATAAACATGAGAAATGAAAAATAAAAAAGAACATTAGATTTTTTTTTTTTTTTTTTTTTGATAAGTAAGAAAGAATGTTAGAATTTTATATGAATATGTTACTCTTGTTTATTTTATATTCACATGTTGTTTTATATTAGCATAGCCATCACTCTATTATTAAGCAACAGCTATGGCATGTTCCATACTTCCATTGAGCTTCAGGTCAATGCCAAAAATTAAAAAATAATATGCCAGATAAGAAATCAAGTGTAAGAAACCAAAAGCTATGATGGCACATCTCAGGTTTGCCTCCCACCTAAAGGGCTTGACAAAAATAGCAATGTATTTTCTTACAGCACATCCTTAGTTGATTTAAAAACTATGTAAAACTAAATTCTGACTGAAGTTCAACTTGTATGAGATAGTTCAACACATTTCACATAAGAAGATAAAGTAAAAATGAAGAAATATATAAAAGGAATACCTGGAATCCCCAGAATAATGAAAATATATATCTGGTTACGATGCTATGTTCCGTAGTAAGATTGACAGCTGCCTTGTAGATTCCATAAGGAAAGCCATCTTCAGTAAAACAAGCAGCGGCATTGTCATTGTCTGTCCATGCTGAATTATTGGGAAAATGTTTAAAATTTTTCCCATCCCCACAATCTATTAATCTCGTGCATGCATCGAGTCCAGATTTATGACAGGCAAGTCGAAGACATTGATTAACCCTCTAAGAGAGGAAAGATGAAAGAGGACGTAAAATGAGAAAATTAGTGAATCATTGAAGAAAAGTCTTTATGCATGTAGCAAACAGAATAATTGGCCAAGTAGAAATAAAAAGCAACAGTTGGCAGACTTAACCCTCTCATGCTTGTAATTTATGTATTTGATTATTTTGGTCCCCTGTTGTATACTTCCTGTATACTTGGGTGACTCATTATTGAGTTTTTGAATAAAATTTCCTTTACTTATCAAAAAAAAAAAAAAAAAAAGATTACGAATTCCAATAAGACAATAATGTCAAAACCTCCTCTTTCTCTTTTTTTTACTCAAAACATTATTAACAAAACTGAGAACATAAATGATGCAATGTTTGGTTTCTTTCCTATTCCTTTTCTTTTTGCCTTTTTTTTTTTTTTTGGGGGGGGGGGGGGGGGGGTGGTGTCAAGGAATGTTTGACTTAATATTGCTTCTGAAAATTGTTCACCCAAGGTTGCATTTTCACCTGCAATTTATGTTTCATAAAAGGTAGATTGAACAAAAAGATGCTTCGCTATAATGAAAATTTCTACAACGAAACATAATTTCATGTACAAGAGGAAGTGTAAAGTTCAAAAGAAACTTCCAAAAACAGCAAGAAGAAACTTGCCAAAAAGAAAGCAAGTTCAACACATGTCTTCAGTGATATAACAACCTGCGCTTACCTGCAACCCCAAGAGATACCAGCATGACCCAACAACATGGCCAGACAACATGAAGGTGAGAAGATTTATAATGAAATTCGCCCATGCTGACTCAAATACAAAGCCACTTGGAGACTGGCCAGCAAGTAGAGGTAGGAACCTATACAATCTAGGAGTGTACTGAACAAGAACAGCTGCCCGTAAAAGATTTTTAGCATGATTTGCTCCTCGCAAAGAATTTGGTAGAACTAACAACATTATGATCTGCATTTAAAAATAATAATAAAAATAATTTATGACAAGGACAGAAATTCAAAACAAACTTATCATTTAAATAAAACCCATACTACCATAAAGGTATTTAAACAGATTGATTAATACATGAAACCATCTTATAGGGGAAAACTTGATCACACTTAGAAGATCTACTACCACATATTGCACTTTTCTAGGAGGCAACTTGATTACTTGGAAAAGTAAAAGTAGACATTAATATCCAGATCTAGTGTAGAGGCTAATTACAAGGCCATGACACATACGTCATGCGAACTTATGTGGATTAAGCATCTACTTAAATAATTACGGTTTGAAATGCAGTTGCCTATGACTTAGTATTGTGAATGTTGTTTACTGTGAAGGTGTTTAGGGTTTGATAAGTCAACCCTAACACATAAAATATTATTTATATATAAAGTACATGATATCACTGTTTTGCCCCTATTACTCATAACACTCCCCCTCAAGTTGGAGACTATATATCATACAATCCTAGCTTGTTACATAATAAACCCAAACGAGTCTTACACAAGGCTTTAGTAAACATATCAGCAATCTGGACTCTTGTAGAAATATATGGAGTAGCAATTATGCCATCTTCTACTCTCTCCCGAGTAATATGACAATCTATTTCAATATGCTTGGTTCGCTCATGGAACGCAAGATTGAAGGCAATGTAAATTGCTGCTTGATTATCACAATGCATAGTCATAGGCAGCTTCACAACGAATCTTAATTCCTCAAGTAAATGCTTAATCCACATAAGCTCACATGATGTGTGTGTCATGGCTCTATACTCAGCCTCTGCACTAGACCTGGCAACAATAGTTTGTTTCTTACTTCTCCAAGTAATCAGATTTCCTCCCAGAAAAGTGCAATACCCAGTAGTGGATTTTCTATCTAATGGTGATCCAACCCAATCAGCATCAGTGTAGGCTTTTACCTGTAGGTGACCATTAGCTTTATACAAACGACCATGGCCTGGATGTGCTTTAAGATACCTCACAATTCGAATAACTGCCTCCCAATGTGGAAGGCGAGGATTTTTCATAAACTGGCCCAAGACACTAACTGCAAATGATATATCTGGGTGAGTAATTGTGAGATAATTTAATTTACCAACCAAACGACGATATCTCTCAAGATTAGATAACAGCTCCCCCTGATCTTCATACAATTTGACATTCGGATCCATAGGAGTCTTCACTGGTTTAGATCCTAACAAGGCAGTTTCTTCCAAAATATCCAACACATACTTCCTCTGTGATAAACTGATGCCTTCTTTAGATCGTGCTACCTCAATACCCAAGAAATAACGAAGTTTACCCAGATCCTTAGTTTGAAAGGAGTTTTGAAGGTATCTTTTCAAATCATCAATACCCTGCTTGTCATCTCCCGTTATTATAATATCATCAACATATACTATCAACAAAATCTTTCCTCTATCAGAGGTATGAGAAAACACAGAGTGATCAGAATGGCAACGTCGCAATCCAAACTTCAACACTACTTCACTAAATTTACCAAACCAAGCTCTGGGAGATTGTTTCAGACCATGGATTGCCTTATGCAACCTACACACTTTTCCAGACTCCCCCTGAGCAACAAACCCAGGTGGTTGCTCCATATACACCTCTTCCTTCAAATCGCCATTCAAGAAGGCATTTTTAACATCTAACTGAAATAATGGCCAACCCAAATTAGTAACCAAGGAGATCAAAATCCGAACAGAAGAAATTTTAGCAACAGGTGAGAATGTCTCGACATAGTCAACACCGTATGTTTGGGTATACCCTTTGGCAACCAAACGAGCCTTCAAACGCTCAATAGAACCATCAGGCAAATACTTCACAGTATACATCTAACGACAACCAACAGTAGTTTTCCCTAGAGGACGAGTAACCAAAGACCAAGTAGCATTTTCAGACAAGGCAGACATTTCTGCCTCCACAGCAGATTTCCAACCAGAGAGGGACATAGCCTCCTGAACAGACTTAGGAACAACAGTAGAATTCAAGGATGTGGTAAAGGCATGAAGAGATGAAGACAAGTGACCATAAGAGACAAACTGAGAGATAGGGTGAGAGGTACAAGAACGCTTACCTTTGCGCAAAGCAATTGGAAGAGAGGCAGGACCAGGAGTCGAATCACTAGGCGGGGTCGAAGTCTCTGTTGGAGGTTTCTGCTAATGACAATATACCTGGAGTGGTTTCTGAGGAGATTCAATAGGAGACACAGGTGGTAGGAGAGGAAGACAAGGAGGAGAACTGTCACTAGCAGCCGAAGGAGAGAAATAGGACTGAGATTCATCAAATATGACATCAGCACTAATGAAACGACGCCGAAGGGTAGGTGAGTAACATTGGTATCCCTTTTAAGTACAAGAATACCCAAGAAAAACACATTTAATGGATCTAGGATCAAGTTTGTCACTCCCTGGACCTAAGATATGAACATAGCACACACAACCAAAGATCTTAGGAGGTAGATGAAACAAAGGTGCATCAGGAGAGAGCACAGTATAAGGGATTTGACCACCTAGAATAGTGGAAGGTATACGATTAATTAGGTGACAGACAGTGAGAACAGCATCACTTCAATATGATTTGGGAACACGCATATGAAACTTTAAGGCACGAGTGACCTCTAACAAATGATGCATTTTGCATTCAGTAACATTATTTTGTTGTGGAGTATGGGGGCATGAAGATTGGTGAATTATACCATGATCATCAAAAAATTGAGACAAAGATGTATCAAAATATTCACGAGCATTATCAGACCGAAAAATACGCAGTGAAGCATTGAACTGAGTCTTTATTTCCATGTAAAATGATTTGAAAATTGAGTACAATTCAGACCGTTCTTTCATAAGAACTACTACTAACACAACTCTCACGCCTAGAGGCAAAAGACACCCTATGGTGTTTACCCAACTGACATGCTTCACATTGTAAAGACTCAATTTGACAACATGACGGAACTAATGGCTTCAAATTCTTGAGAGATGGATGACCAAGGTGACAATGATGCTGAAGAGGCGAGATAGACAAATGAGAAGCCACTAAACGGGAAGAACCACATCGATCCAAGTAATAAAGTCCGCTAGCTTCATGCCCTCCACCATCTTCCCCATCTTGAGATCTTGAAAGATACAATGAGTGGATAAAAAAATGGCAGCACAATTCAAAATTTTAGTAAGCTTACTAATTGACAAAAGATTAAAAGAAAAATCAGGAATATATAAGACAGAAGAGAGAGAAAGATTAGGACTGAGATTGGTAGTGCCCAAACTAGAAACTGTAGTGGCTGAGCCATCTGCCAATGTGACATTGGGAAGACTACTAAATTGCTCAAGGTCAGAGAGTAAACCCGAGGTACCTGTCATAAGATCAATAGCACCTGAGTCAATGACCCAAGGGTCCTGAGTGGCAAGACAAGCAGCAGAAGTACCTTGTTGAACCAAAGTAGCAGTAGAATCAGACCTAACAAAGTTGGAATGCAGAGACAGGAGGCGATTGTACTCTTCCTCGGGAATAGAGACTACTTTGGATGTTGGTGGAAGTGAATGTGAAGGCGGTTCTTGAACTTGAAAACTAGCTTGGTGAGCCGAGGGTTTACCATACAACTCCCAACAAAAGTCTACTGTATGGTTCTCGCCATGACAATAAGTGCACTTACGAAGACCACGTCCTTTACTACGACCCCCTTGTTCACTACCATGGCCCCCACGACCTCGACCTCCACGACCACCTCTAGTACTCCTCATATAAGTGGTAAAGGCAGATTTATCACCAAAAGGTAATGCATCAATATTGGAGGAAGAGAAAGGGTCAGTACTCAAATCAGATATGTGGCCTGTCGAAGTCTACAAAAAACTTCACTCAATGAGATTCTCAAAAAAAAAAAAAAAAAAAAAAAAAAACTTCACTCAATGAAGAGAGGTCTAGACTAGCTAAAATTTGTGATTTTACTGGATTCAAACTTTTTGGCAATCCAAAGAGGAAGCGAGCAACATGCATAGAATCTCATTGTTTCTTCATAATTTTAACATCAGAGGAAAATAGGCTGATAAATATTGAGTTCTTCACATACACCCTTAAACTTGTTATAATAGTCTTCCAAAGACATATCACTCAAACTCAAGGAGAAATAATTTTGATGAAGATCATAAATCCGCTTCAAATTGTTAACACCAGAGTAAAGTTCCTTGGCTTGTTCCCAAACAAGTTTAGCAGTTGGTAAGAAAACCAAACTACAACTAATCTTAGACTCCATGCTGTTCCACAAACAACTCCTAATTTGTGCATCTTCAGCTCTCCAATTAGCAAATTTAGGGTCTGTAGGTACAGGAGGTTCCTTAATCACGTAATCAAACTTCTTTCTACCAAGAAGAAAAACTTCAATTGCCTGTGCCCACTGAGCATAATTACTACCATTTAGACGAATGGAGGTAATTGATAACATATCAGGAGATAAGAAATAATTAAGGGGCCGAGCACTGTCTTTGGACTCCATAATAGCAATCTGAAGAACAAACTAACACTAAAAAAATATGTTGAACTGAATTAAAACAAACTCCAACCAACAACCAATGTACTTCAACCAATCAGCCACGCCAACAGCAACTCATCTATCAAAGAATCAACGCCAAACTATTCCAAAAATAAGGCAGCAACAAATCCATACCAACACCAAAAAGAAATTCCCAATCCACCACTAAACATCAACCTAAGGCTGCCTAAACAAATAATCAGAGAACGTATTGAAGAAGAGAAGAAAAATCAGACCATGGTTGAAACCCTCAATTGAAAAACTCAGGCGGCGCTAGGGTGCAGGAGCGGCGGCGTGAGGACCAGCGAGTAAGCTAGGGGGTCGCCGGAGTAGGGCGAGTAAAACCCTGCCTCTCTCGCAGTCAAGCGACGTCGATCTGGTGTCGCGAGACCGGAGAGAGGGTCATCAACGCTGGACAACTCCTTCAGCCACTAAATCGAGATCGTCGGAGGTCTCTATTAGGGTCGTTGGAGCTAGCAGGTAAGGTTATGGTTGCCGGCGACAACAATATCGGTGGGTGGTGGTCGGAGGGTTAACGGCAGCGGCGGGTTGGTGGCTTTGATACCATGTTGTTTACTATGAAAGTGTTTAGGGTTTGATAAGTCAACCCTAACACATAAAATATTATTTATATATAAAGTACATGATATTACTGTTTTGCCCCTATTACTCATAACAGTGAATATCAAGTAACAATTCATACTGCCTTTATTCTTGTGTTTCATGAGCAAACCAAGCATATAGAGTGGGATTGTCATCTTGTTCGAGAATGGGTAGAAATTGGTGTAATAGCTACTCCATATGTCTCTATAAGAGCCCAAGTCGCTGATATGTTATGAATGTGTTGTGTAAGACTCATTTGGATTTGTTATGTACCAAGTTGGGATAGTATGACACATACGTCCTAGCTTGAATGTAAGTGTTATGAGATTTTTATTAAGTCAAGGAAAAATATTAATATCATTGTAATCACCCACATATATAAATTATAATTTTGAGTGTTAGGCTAATTAACTTTGGCCACAATTACACCCTGAAACAATAAGCTAGAAACTAGAATAGTCAATAAGAAGATTGTAACACATTAAGTGCATGGATGTGTTATATGTAGATGGTGATAAATACAAAGTTGATGAAGGGAAGAGGATGATTGAGAGAGGGTTATTACTTGAGGAAGAGGTAATACAGCAAACAAGTCAATAAAAAAGCATCCACGAATGTAATTAAGAGCAATTTTCTTTGGATGGTCAACTAACTCTCCAGCACCAACCACTCGCGACTCTGGGGCCACATATGCCAACCTAAACTGCAGAAAAGCAAATTATATAATTTAGTCCAGACTAGAGGAAAGGCTTCAATCAAAGCTAAGACAATTACTAAGGGATTAACGATTGGAGGCATTGGATATTATGAATCAAGTTCTCAAATTAAGACATGTGAAATATGAAAGATGGAACCCATAAAATTCTTTTATAACAGTATTTCACTTTGTTATATCTATATTCTTTTTCAATAGCATACAGTATATTAAAATAAATGTATGAGGATGCGTATGATATACGACATAAGATGAATATGTACAGAAAAAAAAAAAAAAAAAATCATATTTTTTTGGATTCCTCTTATTTGTGATTGTTATTAAGCGCCAAAGCTTTTGTATAGAACCTGTACACCTAAGTCACTCCCTGTAATAAAATCATCTATTAATAAACATGTACAATGCCAAGATTTTAGATAGGACTAGCTGATGTCCCGCTCAATGTGTGTGTATGTTATAAGTTCATTTTGAAATATTTGATAAGAAATTATTCTTATGGCCAATTTGTAATACTCATATATTATAATATTTGAGAAATAAGTTTCAATTATTTACATGACATTAGAAAAAGGAAAAATGTAATTTTTTTAAATTAATATAATTTAGGATATGAACCTGTTGTAATATTGCTTGCGTAAATTGGCAAATATTTAATTAACTTTCCAACTTAAGAACATAATTATTCTTTTTAAGTGACTAAATATACCCACAAAACAATAAAAATTATTTTCAAACTTTTCTATCCACTACCTTTCGATTACATTCATTGAACATGAGAAATTTGAGGATGAGGTCGTGTGTTCCAAACCCACTAAATGAATGTGCAACTTCCCAATAAAAAAAGATAAGAAAAGAAAAACAATCTTCGACCATGGAGCTTTGTTTTCAAGCATAATGCAATTTATAGAACATGATGGGAGGAAAACAATCACCATGACCAGAATCCACACAGAACTAATGTGATGTTTGGTTTGGCTCATCTACAACTCTGAATAGAATCCACACGGAACTAATGTGATGGTTTGGTTTGGATCATCTTTTAAGATTCCTAGAAATCCTGAGAGGAGTACCAAGCATTCCCTTATTTGGTTGTAAATAGCTCAAAGGAAATTAAATGCCCACGGCCATTCTAAATTCCCATCAAACCTCACATTTACAAGAATGTACATTCCCTCCAAAAAAAGGTGGTAGCCACATTCTCAGGCCATAAGAAAGCTTAATTTTTAAAAATGACAATCAAATTAGACTCTGAAATGATAAAGTATTCATTTTTTTTTTTTTTTTTTTTACAATTCAAAAAGAATTAAACTTATTTTCCTCCTCAAAAATCTATCAAACCAAATAATTAATCAATTTATGTTTACAAAAACAGTTCATACAGAGTTTAAGTTTAAGTTATGTTAATGCAAGGTGTTCATGCATAGGAGTCAGTTTTTGGAATGGTTTGTGCTATGCCCTTTTGGCAATGCCTATCAATCTATATTTACAAACTAATCAATGCGAGGGGTTTATCTCACTCCTTAACTCTTTTTTCCTTTTTCTTTTTTCTTGTTTCTGGTTTTTTTAAGTTACATGATAATTTTTGGTAAACTTTTTTTCCCTCAATTTTATTTAAGGTTTTTTGAGATAATATTATTGGTATTTTCAAGAAAAATTAGGACAGAAAGATATTTTATTTTATTTTATTTTTAATACATATAAAAATAAGAAATTATATTTTAGAGAAAAGTAAACAGTTATGAATACACTCAACTATCTCCTAAGAAGTATCAAATATACAAAGAATCTATAAAGTCTAAAATATTAGATGATCAATTGTATTTTAGAAAAAAGTAAACAGTTTTTGGAAACAGTTATGAATACACTTAATTATCCCCTAAGAAGTATCAAATATACAAAGAATCTATAAAGTCTAAAACATTAGATAATCTACCCTCATCTACTAATAATCAATGGAATAAAGAGCGAATAAACATTGAATTGACCTCTCAATTGACAACTCCTGTGCCACAAAAGTTCTTCTATTTCTCTCTCTTGACAAGTTCCATATTAGACATGACGATACCACAATCCAAGCAGTAACTCTACCATGTGGCAATTAAATAAAAAATACAAAATTTAAACTGGCTTTTCATGTTTCAATGTTCAGATCTCTTCTAACTGCAAAGATGTTACAAGATATCTAAAACAAAGGTTACTCTGAAACTAATAATGCCTGGATCAGCAAGCACTCAAACATAGTGTAGCAGAACTCTATTAGCAAGAATTATTCCACAATAACAATAATTTTAAATTTTAAATTAGCTTCAACATATAGTCCATATTAGCAGGTTAATTAAAAGAACTACGTAATTGCAATAAATTTTAAAAAATGAAAAGAAAAAAAGCAAAGAGCTTCTGCAAAGGGAAGAGAAGTAGCAGTCACCTGAAGAAGCATGTGAAAGAAGTATATCAGATCAGTCATACTTCTGAAAACCACAATTGTAGTGGTCATGGGCCAGTTAATTATTATACACTTGTTATCCTGCATTCAAAGGGTGGGGGAAAGCAAGTAAAGTTTTTGCTATAGTTAACCAAGATTTTTTTTTAATCAGTAAATGCAAATTTTATTTAAATAAAGATAAGTACAGCACAACCACAGTACACAGGCACTGTACAGGGGCTGTTAAAAAACAGATGAAAGTACATAAATCCATAAAAACCAGCATATCAGAGAAAGAATGACAACTTAAGGCTGCCATCGGTCATACAGAGTGCGTAAAGATAACATCTTCATATTTGAGTGCAAGCCTTCTATCCCACTCCTCAAACATACAACACCTATCTACCACACACACTCTCCACATGCTCAAATTATCCGTTGTAAGGATTCTCCCATTAGCCATGGTCTACACAAAAAAAGCTACCTTAGATGGAACTTCACCTTCCAAATACTCTTCCACAGAAATAACTGAAATTCTCTAGAATAGAGATCTTTGTAAAAAGATTTACCTCAAATCACCACTTTTGGTAAGGGTTCACCATCACAATCCTCAGCAAATCCCCCAATTTTGACCAAGTATAATTGAGAAACAAAGGGGTGCAAAATCTCCAATGCCCAATCTTGGCAAGCACGATTAAGCACTAAATCCTAAAAAACATCATGTATATGTATATAATCTACCACCATAGCCTCTTTGTCTCAAGCTAGACAATGCAGGTCCAAAAAAGCTTCTTAAGAATTACATCACCACACCGGTAGTCGCACCAAAAACAAATCCCTGAACCATTACCCACTTCGAAGAAAATGAATTGTGCAAAACTATTCCACCCAATCCTGATATGTTTCCACAAGTTACATCCATGAGACCCCGAAGTCTACCTACCCCCAATAACTCCATACTTTGTAATCGTATGCCAAAAGCCTCTTTTTCAAAAGTAAATCTTCACAGCCATTTCCCTAATAGAGCTTGATTAAATTATACCAAGCTATGAAGGCCTAAGCCCCCCTGTTGGACAGGTTTGCAAACCGTCCACCACCTCACCAAATGGAATTTTACACAATCATCCATCCCACCCCACAAAAAATCTCATTGCAGCTTTACCAAATGCTGCGCAATGCTGACAGGAAGGGAAAATAAATAGATATAGTAAGTAGGTAGGCTAGAAAGAATACTCTTAATCAAAGTAAGCTGCCCCACCTTGGATAGATAGATCTTCTTCCACCCTGCCAATATTTTCAATTTTTTCTAATCCCACATCTCCATGGACTTAAACATTTCCCTCAATGGAAGACCCAAATACTTTAAAGGGAAAGTAGAGATCTTACTTTTTTTATGATGATGAACAACAAGAAAAAATAAAACAAACAGCAAAAAAGAGGGAAAACAGGAAACTATTCTAAGAGAAAACATAAACTCAGAGAGAGAAGAATAATCAGTAAGACCCCAACAATGAGACCACTCAAAAAGACTACGCTAGCATAAAACCTTTAACTCATCCAACGTCTTTTCAGTGTCCTCAAAGGAACGACGATTTCATTCCAACCAAACAATCCACATTAAGCAACTTGGAATCAAATTCCAAATGTTCGAATTATGCTTCCCAAGCCACTGATGCCAACAAAATAACAATTTTGCCACCAATCCTGGCATAACCCAATGTATACCAAAAGCCTAAAGCATAAACGTCCATAAGGTATGTGTAACAGGACAATGAAGAAGAAGATGGTCTACCGACTCCCTATCACAACAACACATACAACACCAATTTGCTAAACGGCGACCCCTAAGCATGAGATTATCCAAAGTGAGAATCCGATCATAAGCAGCCAACACACTAGCTAGATCTTCAATATCATGCACATCCCCTACCGAAGCCATCTCTGACTTGCCAAGATTCATTTTTAATCCCAAAACAGCTTCAAAGCAAAGCAGTTCAAATCTCAAAAAACCAATTTGCTCACTCTCATCACCACAAAAAATTAAAGTGTCATCTGCAAACAAAAGATGAGTCACCAAAAAAAAATCAAAGTGTCATCTGTTAAGGGTTCACTGTAATAATTGACTTGAGTATACATTAAAGATGTAGCTGCTAGGGCTTTAACCTGTGAATGTAAGCCATCCAGCTAAACCACGTAATCTGCTCTTTTCTCTTTCTTGGTTCCACTTCTCTATATTATTTTATTCTCATCTTTAACAAGGCCCTTTGCAACATCAATCTTCTGCACCACTCTCTTATCCCAAAGCAATAAAATGCCACCGGAATCCCCTACCATGTCCAAACAATCCCCATCCACAAATTGACTCCCCCACAGACTCCGCACCACACTACAGTTAATTACCTCCATTTTCGTCTCCTGTAAGAAAAGAATATCCCCCTTCCACATTCTAAGAGCATTCCTCACCCTCAACGTCTTTTCTCAGTCATTCATACCTCTCACATTCCATGTGATGAGTCGTAAATTCATGATGTTCTAAAGCACACTATTCTTTCGACCAGCACTATTGCGGCCCCCTCCTTGTGTCATAATTGTCTGTCGAGATCAAGTTCTTGAGTTCCCTCATCCCTTTCATACCAGATTTCAACTTTTCTACTGTGAATTTGGTGACATTGTAGCCTCCAACTACTCTCAATTGACGTACAATCTAATAGCCTCCTCCTCGAAGCCCGCAAGGAAACTCCCAAAAATTTGCTAGTATACAGTCTTTACCTTTTCTTTATCTTTCCATTGTGACAGGATAAATTTTCAAAAGATTGAGTGCAATGCTGGAAATGAAAACCTTTTTTTTTTTCCCTTGATAATTAATGAAAATTTTATTAAAAACAAAGCAAACACAAGTACTTTGGGAATGTACTATGGGGCAATACATTTGTCAATGAATACATATTATCAATTGTTTAATTCGAAACAGATCACGTGCCATCTATATGTTGGAATTAATAATATTTGAGAATAATCCCAAGATACTGAAAAATAAAGACTACCCAATAATAGATGTTGGCCACATGTTGAAAACTTTGAGACGTGATTAGAGCCTCATCAAGTGCACAAGCAAAACCCATCAAGATTAATAACTTCGAAATCAATCTAACATTATACTTTTTTTTTGATAGGTCAATCTAACATTATACTTCAAGAACAAGATCCATACCTTTAGTACATACAGCAAGAAGAAAAATAATGGGTCTACGAAAATTGCCACCAAGCAAGAACTGGCAAAAAATTTGTTCCATCGTTGCACAACTTTAGTATGAGGGTTCATGACCCCAGGAATATATTGTTGGAGAAAGGAAAAAGATCTCCTAGCCCAGCCTTTGGCATCCCCATAGAGCACATTATGGAACTAAAAAAACAACAAAAAAGCATAAGAACATCAAAATATTTGTACAACATTATTCTGCTAAACAAAAACTAGTGAAAATACACAACATGAAAAAGTCATAGGAAAATAAATGGTACAATAAAATGAATTTGAAGCCTCAAGAATTTTTTCATAGAACGATAACAAAGTGTTTGGACAACAATGTAGAGCACTTTCTTACTATAAGAAGTGGGGAAAAAAACACATAAACTGCAATGTAGCTAGAATTAAAAACTGTTAAATTTAAACAAAAACTAAATGTTTGAGTTATTTTCTCATTATTTGTTATATTAGCATATTAAATGGGCATTTGTGTAATCATGTTATAAACCCTAATATAAATAATTAAATATATGCTAAGGTGCTGGCTGACTGATTTAACACCAAAACCTTATTTTCTTCTTTTTCTCTGTCACTCTCTCCCTTTATTTTCCTCTTCTTCTTACTTCTCTTTAACCCAAATTTCCATAGTTTACAATTTAACTTGATATTAGAGCGTCCCTACGCAACCCTAGAACCCACTAGAACACAAGAAGGTGGCTGTATCTATTGATAGGAGGGTTGACGCCAGAATCTGTATGATGATGTCAATGCTGACACAAGTGCTGACATCAGCATTGGCATGGTCACCAAATTCCGGCGAAGACACCATCTAACTAGTCGGAATCTAGTGCTATTTTTGGTGTTGCTTATCATTGATTTTCCAATCTCCTTTCTTAGTGGTTTCCAACAGCTTGGATCGACTGGGCTTCCTTCCGTAGGGGCCAACTAGACTATAGAATAGCATATTTGATGTTGCTTTGTTGATTTCTTGTGGGTTTTGTAGTTTTTTTTTTTTTTTTTTTTTTTTTTTTTGGGTTCTTCGCTGTTTCTGCTGCCGAAATTGTTCCCCTCCAGATTTCTTCCTATGTAATTTGCATTTGGTATGTTGGTTTGTGACTACTTGTTGGAATTGAGTATTGTTCTAGTTGCTTGGAGTTGGCTGTTGTGATGTTGGTTTGTTGGCTTGGTATTTCTAATCTTGTTTGAGTTGTTTGACAATTTGAGTTTTGTATGGCTAAAGAAAAGACCACCACAAATCATCACTGATTAGATATGATGATATGCCTAAATCCATTACTTCAAAAAACTTGAATGGTTTGAATTATTTGCTTGGACACATGCAGTGAAAGTTTATTTGCATGGGAAAAAGAAATTAAAATATTTGACTGATCAACCACCTGATGTTAAAGCTTCAATTATGATGATTGGATGAGTAAAGATTCAATCGTTATGCAATGGTTGTGGCATAGTATGGAACCCCACATTGCTACTACTGTTTTTTGTGATTCTTTGAAGAAAATTTGGGACACTGTTGCAGAATCTTTTTCCCATCAAAGCAATGTTTCTTGGGTGTATAAGATTTATGAGAAAATTTTCACTATGAAGCAACCTAGGAAACCATTGTCTGAGTAATACAGTACTCTTAAAAATTTATGAGAGTAGCTATTACAGTATCAGCCTCTTACCACTGATTTGGAACAACAGAAGCGACATTGGAAATATTTTATGATTGCTTCTTTGCTATCTGAGTTAGACGCTAACTTACATGGATTCAAAGATCAGATTCCTGCTAGTGAGACCTTACCCACTGTTGCTAATGCCTATTCTCGACTATTGCACTCATCATTGGGATAAAACTCCATCGTTTTTTTTTTTTTGATAGGTAATCAGAGAAATATTATAAAAGAGAAAAAATAAAAGTACAAGTAGTTCATGATGATGAACAACAAGATTGAAGAACCAAACAGCAAAACAAAAGAAAAGGAAATCAGAAAGCTAAATTAAGGGAAAACATAAACTCTGAAAGAGACAAAGAATCAGTAAAGCCCCAACAACGAGCCCACTCAAAAAGACTACGCTGGCATAAAACCTTTAACTCATCCAACGTCTTCTCCATGTTCTCAAAGGAGCGACGATTTCATTCCAACCAAACAGTCCACATTAAGCACCCTGGAATCAAATTCCAAATATTTGAATTGTGCTTCCCAAGCCATTGATGCCAGCAAGATAACAAACTTGTCGTCGATCTTGGCATAACCCAATGAATACCAAAAGCTTGAAGCATGAAGGACCATAAGGAATGAGTAATAGGGCAATGAATCAAAAGATGGTCTACTGACTCCCCATCACCACAACACATACAACACCGATTTACCAAAGGACGATCCCTAAGCATGAGATTATCCAAAGTGAGAATCCGATTGTGCGCAGCTGTCCACAAGAAGAAGGCTACTCGCTTAGGAATCTTTGGTTTCCACACAATCTTTGGTTTCCACCTCCTTGGAGTCTTTAGATTTACTCTTAAGTAGTGGGGATTGTGGTAATTCTCATGGTGGTTTCCATGGCGGTCGTAGCGGCCATGATTTTTATGGTGGTTCTCGTGGGGGTGGTCGTGGTAACAGGAAGTGTGACCATTGTGGTGGTCTTAATAATACTGAACCTTATTGTTGGGTAAAATATGGGAAGCAAGATTATGTGAATTAGGTCATTGATGGTGTTGTACAGCCATAACCTAGTTCTACTCCATTGGATATACAACTTCTAGGTCTGATCCTCATGATGTACTTACTACTCAGCTTAGCGAGCTTGTTCAACAATTGTGCACTACTTCCTCAGTTGCTACATTAGATAATTCAGGTAATGTTGCATGTGTGGCTGGTTCCTCTCCATCCTGGGTCATTGACTCCGGTGCTAATAAACGTATATCTAGTATATTATCTCTCTTATCTGATTTACTGCCCGTTAAACATCATGTTGTTTTAGCTGATGGTTCTTCTCGACCTGTCCATGGGAAAGGTGTTCTTCATCCTAATAAGTCATCATCTTTACTTTCTATAAGTCAATTGACTAAAGCCTTACAATGTTCCATCGCCTTTGATCCTACTTCGTGTGTTTTTCAGGACCTCAACACCAAAAAGATGATTAGTTCGAGGCATGAGAAAGACGGTTTATATTATCTAGAGCCTAATGATTCTGTCTTCCACACCTTCTCAGCTTGGAGTGCTACCACATCTCCTATCTACTGGCATTTTCGTTTGAGTCACCCCTTGGCCAAGCTCAAGTTTGCCATTCCAGCATTAAGTCACGTGCTCAGTCTAGAATGTGAAGCTTGTCAATTAGGGAAGCATCTACGTAGTTTTTTTTTTTGGGGTAGTAGTGGTCATAGTTGTCAGTCTGAGTCTTCACCCTTGCCCATAAGATTCTAGTCAAGCAAAATGGTGAGGACAACTAATCCGTGCAATGGCAACGGAGCAACAAGCTAAGAGAGACAAGCGAACAAAGGAGATCAATGGTGTCAAGGCAAGAAATTTTTCTTTGGTATTTTGGTCATTATGCAATTTTGTGAGGATATTTTAAGAAATTCACACTTAAAAAGGAACTTTGATGGTGAACCCATATTTGCGTTTTCACTGGTGTTTTTGAAAAAGCTTGAGCTCTTTGTTTTTTGAAAACATGAGTTTTTGGCAATTTTAAAAATGTGATTTCTTTATATACGCAAAGCCAAATGTCTGACTTCTAGCATTTTCATACATAAATGCGCATTTTGATTATCATAACCCTTATCCAAATGGGCTCTATATCATCCTAATATAAATACGTGCTAAGGTGAGGGACTGATTAACAAAGCCCTAGACCTTTCTCAACTCTCTCTCTCCACTCTTCTTTTCTCTCCTTCAAACCTAATACGTGATATTTTACAACTGAGCTTGGTATCAGAGTTTACTGATCCAACCCTAAAAGCTTCGAGATCGAAGGAATGAGGTTTCTAACCAAGAAAACTACCTCCTTGTGTTGCCTGAGGCAGCCAACTAGACCTAGCGAGTGAACCTCAGCAATTTATGTCGTTTTGGTGTCGCGATGAACACACAGTCACTTGTTAGAGCCGCTGACCCATCAAGCTAGTGAATTGTGGTCATCGGAGGTACTATTGGTGATTGAAGGGTGAAGTTGTGGTTGTCTACATGAGGGATTTGGTTAAATATGGTTGCTGGTGTCAGGAGTTTTGTTGGTTTTGGTTGTTGATATTATGGAACACTAGAGCTAGTGGCAATGGGTGGTGTGTGAAGTTGATAGCATGTTAATCTTCCAGAAGTGTGTAGGGTTAAGATTAATTACACTAATACAACACATATTTTATATAATATTTCAAATACATTCTAACAAATTTTCCCCACACATATATTACTCATAAAAATAAAAATAAAAAACAAAAATAAAGAAAATGATTCAACCAGATTGTTCACAATCTTTTTTTTTTTTTTTTTTTTTTGATAGGTAAGAAAGAAATATATTCAAGAAAACTGCTAGATGCAAAATAGCATCAGCAAAATAGAAGTACAAAGAAGAAAAGAAAGCAAAAACATAAAAAACTTAAATTACAAAGAAAGAGAGCTAAGGAAAAGAGGAAGAGAGTCACTAGGTGTGAGTCCCCAAGCCCTAGCCCAATCAAAAAGGGAACCAAAAAAGAAAGCAAGCATATGGTCCTCGGATCTATCCAAATCCTCAAATGTCCGCTGATTGCGTTCCCTCCAAATACACCACATCAAACACAACGGAACTACTCAATCTCCCCACTTAATCCCTAATGTCCTTGTTAGAGCCCACTTTGCGGGGTAGTGTCTCTACCCATACGAGGTTACCGCCTAGCCACATCTGCGCTATACCTCAAAATGACTAGTCACAACTAAGATTCCTTGTAGTTGTTAATAAAGTCTAGTTCAACCCAGTATATGCCTAATGTGGGACTCATCACACACCCACACAATCAATTAAATTGGGGCATCACAGGAACAAAAATCGAGCATTTTGTCCTTCAACTACAAATGACGTAGGCTTTCCACAAGAGGTTGAGCTAGGGCCCTAATTCCCAATATTTAGAAGCAACATATGCATTCAAGGGACCAAGATTTTTTTTAACATATAAAAATAAAAATAAAAATAAATAAAACCAAATATGGAGCCAAAGTGGCTGGTGAGAACAAGTGCCTCCGCTAAAATTTTGCAAAACTTGGTCAGCCTGTATATATGTTTAACATACAAACCCAATGCATCAGCAAATTTGAAATTCATTGGTACTTTCAGTATATTATCACATTGGCCTATATCTGTTTATGATAATTTAGAACATCTTATTTGTGATGTTAATAATCCAATTTATGATGATTTAGAACACATTCTTTGTGATGTTAATAATCCAAAAAAGGTTTTGTTCTTCCATAAGACGACAACAACAACACAACAACACAGTCCCAGTTAAAGGTTTTGGGTTTATACTGATATAATGGCCCAAGAGGCCCAATTATGTTGTAAGCCCATGTAGGACTAACCCTAGCTTCTAGTCTCTATATATATCCCGTTAAGGATTTACTATAATAGTTGACTTAATTATACAATAAAGATTTAGCCACTAGGGCTTTATCCTATGCACATAGGCTGTCAAGCTGAACCACATAATCCCTTGTGTTATTCTCTCTTTCTTGCTTATGCTTCTCTATATTATTTTATTCTCGTCTTTAACAATCCCAAAAATTGTTCTTCAATAAGACATTTCAGCAATTATCTCTTTCATGCATAATCTAATCTATTTGTTGGGAATTTTTTAATGTGTTTTGATGATCATTGGTCATTGTGTTTTGTGAAAACTAAAGATCATGTAATGATACCTCGGCATCAAACTTAATAATTTCATTACCAAAACTTTCAGAAGGTATTAGTAGATTTGTACTTACAAATTTTATAACTAAATTTCATACATCAGCTATTGGTTCCTCATGGCAGATGTAGTTGAATGTTTGTTGTCCTATTCTCCTTTATATGTATCTTACATTTTCCCCTGCTGAACAAAGTGAGACCTGCCACTACAAGGAGGCTATTTATGATATACCTAATTGGAAATCCTGGGCTTTACATGCTTTCTGATGTACATAGATGTACAAAATAAATCTTTTAGCATTATTAACCTCCAGAATTCATTATAATATAAGAACAAAATTTTGACCTGGACAGTGCTCACTGTGCTGCAAATTATTTACTTGAATATTTATCTCCTTTGGGCCCTAAAGTTCTTTATTATGCAATCATAGAATTAACGAAGGTTGTTGCTATGCTTAGGAGAATGTATGTTGAACAATCATCAATAGAAATTTTAAACCGCATAAGAGCTGAATGTCAGATGCAGAGATAGCATTGGACATTTCAAACAGAAATTTCTAGATGCTAATAATAGTAGTTGTATAACTAATAAAATTAGATATAAACATCAGCACAGAATCCACAGAAAAGCTTCATACAAGAGCATGCATGAACAAGTATGGAAATATGGCATTGTTTTTTTTTTAATCAAACAGTTAAAACAAATATAAGAGAAAAAAATTTATGAACTGCAATAGAGATCTATGCTATTTATAACCAAGTTTTTGAGGGGAGAATTCTATTATAATACGGAACCCGCTATCAAACTTGAAATCCTTTTTTATCCCTTTTTAAGGACCCCCAAACTTGAGATCTACGCAACAAGTTAGCACAGAGTAAAGTTTTTAGCTATAATGTAGGCATTTGGCTAAGAATTTGGACTACCAAAGCATATAATGTTTTGATAGACTACCATAGCATATAATACAAGGCAACATAGAATAGCAATAAACTTATAAATTAACACAGGAAGAACAGCCCTAAGGTTAAGAAAGAAAAACACCTTAGGATCAAATACAGATGAAGCTTTTGAGTTCTTTTGTTGAGTGGCTCTGAAATTGTCATATGTTGGGCAAACTGTGCAATAAGGATCATTGCACACTCCTAACTGCCCAGACCTCAGTAAATGTTCATTTTTGGCAGCATAGTTGTCATTCGGCCAGTCATTCTGATCCTTTCCTCCGGAAGAAGTAAACTTTTCTGGCACAGGTTCTGCTTTTTTTCGTCCTGTTACACCTTGATTAACCGGAAAAAGACTTTCAGGTTTACGGCTAACATATAATGGACCACTCATCTGTGTGAATGGAGTCCTTCTTTCACTCCGTAAGGGACCAGTATAGCCCACAAGGTTAGTTTCACTATCATAGGAATCCAGTGAGTTCATAGGAATGGAAATCGATGCACTCCTTGTGGATACAAATCTCTGAAATCGAGAATCCGGATGTTCATCAAAGAACTGCGCATGTGTGTCTGAAAGCATTGGTATATCATCTTTTTCAAAACCAGCCATTTCTCATCAACTAGACCTACAAAAGAATGTAAACTAAACAGTTAGAATGAATATTTGCACCTGCTAGATAGCAATAAAAATAGTCATGCCACCACAATGCAAGTAAATATATTCAGTAACTTGGCACTAATGCTTTTCCAACTAGAAGGAAACAAAACCATATTCTAAGGCTATTCATTCAATCCTTATGATCTAAGTGCTTGCTCAAGATATCATAAATTCCCTTCTTCGTTGTTTCCTCTCAAGTAATGTAATCCAATATTCAAATTCTTGCTGTTTTTCTTATTCAACAATATTTAACTCCAATGCCACATGCAAGAATTCAGGATAACTTATTTTGCATTTCAGCCCACTAAGTGCAATAAAGCATCAGGTTATCCTGCATTATGCATAGAAACCCCCCCATATTTTGATAACACACATTAAAGCTCTTTTTTTTTTTTTTTGGTAGCCTAACTTTCATTTTTTATAATTAAAAAAAAAAATTAATAAGATAACACTCAAGAAAAGAAGAAAAACAAAATGGAGAACAAAAAATATAGTCACAGACAGAGGATAGTAGATGCATATATGGAGAGTAATGATGCGGCATGGGATACGTGGAATGACATGGCATGGCTGAATTTCACATAAGTCATATGGTTATTGTACTAAACCCACATTTGCCAAGTTTGTTGCAGTGTTTGAAAATTGAAGAAGAAATTAGTTGAAGACACATGCACATGCTAGTTTTTAGGAAGTTGTAAGAAGTAGAGAAGCCATGTGCTTTATTAAATCTAAACATGTGATAAATGTGAGTTAGTTATGGATGATGTTATCACTCAAATACACATGAACATGCATTGTAATTGGTAGATTGATTGTTAACAGATTTCCTCTCTCTAGAAAATGAAAGTATTAACAAAAATACATTTCAGACATGATTATGATTCTCTCTCCCCTTGTTAAAGGAGGAGGATGAGGTTGTGGGCTCAAAACCCAGTACCCAAAAAAAAAAAAAAAAGAAAGATTATCTTCTACTTCTAGATTAGTGTAGGACAATTTGACTTAAACAAAACAAAACAAAACATTTGCTATTAACATCGCAATCAAGAGTGAATTTAATAAACCTCTTGGAGCATCGCTCAACATAAAGCCAATTGTAAATACTAAATACTACAAGTACAAGGTTAGCAACACACTAGTAGAGTAAGCAAAGGACTTAGAAACCATTAGCAAAGAGTATGTCAGTGGTATTCTTGAAATCAAGAGGTGCTCTTGTAATACTGTCAAATAAAAGATTGCCATTGTAATAATAAGAATTTTTTTTTTTCCATTTTTGGGTTCTGCAATCTAATAAAACCTCACCAAATTCCAGTGGCATATAACTCATATGTATGTGCATTTGAGTGTACAATAACATAATCTAATAAAAACAAGTTGAAGACTTGGAAGGTAAAAAGAAGAGAAAGAAGATTTTTCAGGAAAAAAAAAGAAAAAAGAAAGAAACGAAAGTTGGAATAATTGGGTGTTGGAATACCTGATTGAAGAGAAGAGCTGAATAGTAGTAGCGGGTAGAAGGGAGCTTCAAACAAACAAACAAACAAAAAGACAGCAGGTTCTCTAACTCTCTCTCAGACAGAGTAAAATTGGATTTTGGTTCTGAAAATGGAGACGCTGAGACAGAATATATATATATATATATAAATAAATGGAGCAACGGCCATTTTTAAGCTCAGGGTGACTTAAAATAAAGAAAGAGAAAAAAGGAAAAGAGTTTTTAATAATAATAATAATACAAAAAGACAGCAGGTTCTCTAACTCTCTCTCAGACAGAGTAAAATTGGATTTTGGTTCTGAAAATGGAGACGCTGAGACAGAATATATATATATATATATATATATATAAATAAATGGAGCAACGGCCATTTTTAAGCTCAGGGTGACTTAAAATAAAGAAAGAGAAAAAAGGAAAAGAGTTTTTAATAATAATAATAATAATACTAATTCTGACTTTGAGGACTTTGAAAAGTCAGTTGTCGTGTGGGATGGGATGGACAAAATGGCGAAAAGAAAGGGTTTGTTGTTTGTTTTACATTTACATTTACGTTACATCACTTGCTTGCTTGCTAGGAAGTTTCAGCAGAGTTGGTGGGGACCAGTCTTCTGGGTCTCCGTCTCCATCCCCGTTTAAGACGGTGCTTCCTTATTTGCCTTCTCGATCGGCACCTTCCTCCCTTCCTTCCTTCACTTCATATATTTACCTGGTCTGCGTTTGACTCACTTTTCATTTCTTTTTCATTATTAGAGCGTCCAGTCCGGATCTCATATCTCATCTTATTTTATCATTTCAAAAAGTTACTTTATCAATTATATCATACAATTTTACAATACACCAAACATTTCAAAATTCTATTATTTTACCATCTTATTAAAATATTATTTTTTTAATCTTTCTTTATTATTACTTTTCCAACCGTCATTATTTTTTTTTTTAAATTCAACTATTCCAGCTTTTTCAAACATCCTGCCAAGTTTTTTTATTTTCAATTTCTTTTCAACTATTTCAACACACACACAGAACCTGGCAATTTCTTTCCAACACACACACAGAACCTGCCGTCTTTTTTTTTTTCAAATTCAACTATTCCAGCTTTTTCAAATATTCTGCCAGTTTTTTTTCTTTTCAATTTCTTTCCAACTATTTCAACACACACACACACACAGAGGTTAAAAAGCATTAAAAAATTATTTTATTTTTATACCATTTAGCTACAGTACCATCTTACATTTGAGATGGTACTGTAGCTAAATCTCAAATTTTTTTTTGCATATGGGATATGACCTTCCCATTGCTGATGGGTTTTGGGGCTTAAATGCCAAATATTCTTAACATTTGGCATATACAAGCTCAAATGCAGATGCTCTTAAGGGTGTGTTTGAATAAATTTTATTTTACTAAAATTGAAAATTTATTACTAAAAGTGCGATAAATAAAAGTAAAAATTAGTTAAAATAGTTCAGTAGAATTCATGAATAATACAAAATAGTGCGACTCATAAATACTAGGAAAAAGCAACGTGATTATTTTTCACACCTCCACAAATTAAGTTTGAATTTAAGAGAAATTGAGTTGAACTAAGACTCTATTAAGAGTACGTTTAGTATGCTGTAATAGCTCTTGTAATGGAATAGTTTTTCATGTGTAATAGCAATTCGGTCATTTAGTTACCTTTTTATTACATTGATTAGTTATTACATTGGAATAACTATTCCTTAAATTGAAGAATAGCTATTCTTTTTTAAAATATATGTAATAGTTATTTCTTAGTACATATAATAGGTTTTAAAATTAATATATTTCCAAAAACATAAAGTTTCCTTATACATCATCATTTACAAGTTTTTCATATGTAACAACCAAACTTATAATGTATATTGTACTCTACTGTTTAAAAATACTAGAATCAATCAATAAAAAACCAAAATTAAGTGAAGAATTGCAAAAGAAAGGATTTGATTTTTTTCAGCGAGAATAGCTATCTTCCTTTTATTTTATTTTATTTTTTTGTGTTTCTATTTTTCTATTAATGTAGTTCAATAATTACTTAAATTCTATGATTTTTTAAAAATATTTTACGTAATTCAATTTTCATAATTATTGATGTATTTTTTGATTTGATGTTCTTAATTAATTGTGCAGATTATTTCCTCAATTATGGCAATATCAAAATGGCTAGACACAAGTAATTTATATGTAAACTTTTACATTTACATTTCAATACTGTGGGGGTCAAAAACCACTTACATAAAAATGTTATTGAAGTATGCTCTATCGGGGGTTGTGTTGGTTGACAATCACAATTTATTTATCAAAAGAAAACATAAGAGGGATGACTCCACAATGGGAAACTCAAATAATTGATTTAACTAACACAACTTGTATTCCAATTGAAACTTGCTCATTCCAATAGAGAAAACTATCCTTCTCATGGTACTCAACTATCATGGACTAGAATTTCTTTCCACTTTCTCTATTTTCTCTCTCTCTTCCTTTTTTTTTTATCCCCCTTCTATGTGCCAGTCTCCCTCCTTATATTGGCATATTTTCTACCCTTATCCTCACTGTTGTCCTATTCCCAGCTGGATTATCAAGGATATTTTTCTTTTCTCTATTGGGTTCCCCCCCCCTCCTTATCTTGAACGGGAAATTTGGGGGTGTTTCTACTGTTTAAGTTATCTCATTGTATTTAATGCTGCAGGAGTTAGGTGGAGGACCCCTCATTAATGCGGAAGTAAAGATCTCCAATATCCTTATCTGTTTAGAGGGTTTCTCGAGGTTATTTCCGCCAATTGTGGGCACGCCATGGATTATCCATGTTTGGTTCCTCAGATAAGAGTTTGCTAGATGTAGAGTATCGCTAATTTTGCGGGAACAATTATCCTTCCTGCTATCCTATTCCCAGCTAAATTCTCAAGGATATTTTTCCTTTTCTTTATTGGGTTCCCCCCTTCCTTATCCTGAAACATGAATTTTGGGTGTTTAGGTTGCCTCATATGTATTTAATGCGATTCTGCTATCCTTATCTTATTTGGAGGGTTTCTCAAGGTTATTTTCGCCAATTATGGGCACGCCATGGATTATCTATGTTTGGTTCCTCGGATAAGAGTTTGCTAGATGTAGTGTATTGCCATTTTCGCGGGAACGATTATCCTCCCAACGATCCGTAAGGATTTCCTTTGTTTCCTAAATATTGGACCGGTTCCAATCCATTCCATGGGATCTTCTGGTTATTGGGCCTTATCTCAAGTAGATGGGCTTGGCCCATTCCATCCACGAGGTCCTCTAGGTATCTGGGCTTTAGGCCTAGGTGAAAACTCTTCCACCCACCCCCCCCCCCCACAAATACAATTTTTGTTTATGTACTTTTATTTATCTATTTTTGAAATGATTTTGATTGTGGTATCCTAGAAGGTTTAGATACTTATATATATATATATATATATATATATATATTAATTACAATTTTACTACTTATTGGGTTCCCCCCTTCCTTATTGGGTTCCTTTTCTTTATTGGGTTCCCCTTCCTTATCCTGAAACATGAATTTTGGGTGTTTAGGTTGCTCATATGTATTTAATGTGAAGAGGTTAGGTGAGGACCCTCATTAATGCGAGGTAAAGATCTCCTCTATCCTTATCTTTTGAGAGGTTTCTCGGGGTTATTTCCCAATTTGGCACGCCGTGGATTATCTGTGTTTGGTTCCTCGGATAAGATTTGCTAGATTAGTGTATCACCAATTTCGGGGAACGATTATCCTCCCAGAATCCAAAGGATTCCCTTTGTTTCCTAAATATATGGACCGTTCCAATCCATTCCAGGGATCTTCTAGGTTATTGGGCCTTATCTCAAATAGATGGGCTTGGCCCATTCCACTCCACAGGGTCCTCTAGATATTTGGGCTTTAGGCCTAGGTGAAAACTCTTCCATACCCCCACAAATACAATTTTTGTTTTCTCTTATGTACTTTTATTTATCTATTTTTGAAATGATTTTGATTGTGTATCCTAGAAGGTTTAGATACTTTTATATATATATATACAATATAATATTAAATTACAATTTTACTACTAAGAGCTTTTAGAAATTTAAAACTTGCCATAATTTTTAAAAATATTTTATAATATATTCTTTTGCAACCAAAAAAAAAATGCATGATATACATTTTTCATATAACTTAATTTTAAAAATATTTTTACTATTTTATTTTTTATTAGATTTGATTAATTTATCAAAAAGATATTTTTAAAAGTTATATATAATTTTTTTTATAAGCTCCACAATACTAGTAAATAAATAAAAAGAAGAAATCGAATTGTTATAGTATTAAAAGGGTTGTGGAAGAAACCAAAATTCGCCGCCTCAACTCAATTGATATATTTTCTTGAAGCTCAAGTTGGAATACACAACCGCCTTTCACAAACTTGCGTTGCCGTTACGTATAAACATAAACAACACAAATCTATTAGTCAAAAGTCTCATCGCTATTTGCTCGTCCTCTTTCTTTCTCATTAATTCTATTCGTTCTTTCTTTTTTCTTTTTCTTTTTTAACAATTGGTGGGTGGNGGTTGCCTCATATGTATTTAATGCGATAGAGGTTAGGTGAAGGACCCCTAATTAATGCGGAGGTAAAGATATCCTCTATCCTTATCTATTTAGAGAGTTTCTCAAGGTTATTTCCCCCAATTGTGGGCAAACCGTGGATTATCTGTGTTTGGTTCCTCGGATAAGAATTTGCTAGATATAGTGTATTGCCAATTTCGTGGGAACGATTATCCTCCAACGATCCGTAGGATTCCTTTGTTTCCTAAATATATGGACCAGTTCCAATCCATTCCATGGGATCTTCTAGGCTATTGGGCCTTATCTCAAGTAGATGGGCTTGGCCCATTCCACTCACAGGGTCCTCTAAGTATTTGGGCTTTAGGCCTAGGTGAAAACTCTTCCACCCCCCCCCCCACCCCACAAATACAATTTTTGTTTACGTACTTTTATTTATCTATTTTTGAAATGATTTTGATTGTGTATCGTAGAAGGTTTAGATACTTATATATATATATATATATAATTAAATTACAATTTTACTACTTATTGGGTTCCCCCTTCCTTATTGGTTCCTTTTCTTTATTGGGTTCTCCATTCTTATCCTAAAACATGAATTTTGGGGTGTGTTCTACTGTTTAAGTTGTCTCATGTATTTAATGTGACAAAGTTAAGGTGGAGGAACTCATAATGCAGAGTAAAGTCTCTGCTATCCTTATCTATTTGGAGGGTTTCTCAAGGTTATTTTCGCCAATTATGGGCACGCCATGGATTATCTATGTTTGGTTCCTCGGATAAGAGTTTGCTAGATGTAGTGTATTGCCAATTTCGCGGGAACGATTATCCTCCCAACGATCCGTAAGGATTTCCTTTGTTTCCTAATATATGGACCGGTTCCAATCCATTCCATGGGATCTTCTGGTTATTGGGCCTTATCTCAAGTAGATGGGCTTGGCCCATTCCACTCCACGAGGTCCTCTAGGTATCTGGGCTTTAGGCCTAGGTGAAAACTCTTCCACCCACCCCCCCCCCCCACAAATACAATTTTTGTTTATGTACTTTTATTTATCTATTTTTGAAATGATTTTGATTGTGGTATCCTAGAAGGTTTAGATACTTATTATATATATATATATATATATATATATATATTACAATTTTACTACTTATTGGGTTCCCCCCTTCCTTATTGGGTTCCTTTTCTTTATTGGGTTCCCCCATTCCTTATCCTGAAACATGAATTTTAGGGGTGTTTCTACTGTTCAAGTTGTCTCATATGTATTTAATGTGACAGAGGTTAGGTGGAGGATCCCTCATTAATGCAGAGGTAAAGATCTCCTCTATCCTTACTGTTTGAGGGTTTCTCGGGGTTATTTCTGCCAATTATGGACACGCCGTGGATTATCTATGTTTGGTTCCTCGGATAAGAGTTTGCTAGATGTAGTGTATCACCAATTTCGCGGGAACGATTATCCTCCCAGCAATCCATAAGGATTCCCTTTGTTTCCTAAATATATGACCGGTTCCAATCCATTCCACGGGATCTTCTAGGTTATTGGGCCTTATCTCAAATAGATGGGCTTGGCCCATTCCACTCCACGGGTCCTCTAGATATTTGGGCTTTAGGCCTAGGTGAAAACTCTTCCATACCCCCCCACAATACAATTTTTGTTTTCTCTTTATGTACTTTTATTTATCTATTTTTGAAATGATTTTGATTGTGGTATCCTAGAAGGTTTAGATACTTTTATATATATATACATATATAATATTAAATTACAATTTTACTACTAAGAGCTTTTAGAAATTTAAAACTTGCCATAATTTTTAAAAATATTTTATAATATATTCTTTTGCAACCAAAAAAAAAATGCATGATATACATTTTTCATATAACTTAATTTTTATTATAAATAATGCTGGTTTAATTTTTTTTTTTTTTTATCACAAAACAAAAACAAATTCGGAAATATGGCATTGGTAAGCCCCTTCTTTCTTTTAATTCCTTATTATTGAATTGATGTCATATGGAGATACATACATGGGGCTAATGCGTTCTTTGTCTCACATATATATATATATATACACACACACACGTACTCATTACTCAAATACTAAATTTTGTTTACAACATTATTCTCTCTATTGGGGGGTGGTCTTGCATATTTAGCTCAGAATCTGTAACGCATAAATACAAATTGGAATTATAAGTGTTGTAAAACAACTTTATATATTAGAAGGAGTTAGGAGAAGAAGCATTATTAAGGTTGTTTCAGTTTTAGAAATTCTCGACAATCATAGATAGTGAGTGTGCATATAATAAGTTGTCTTCCATAGTCCATGTATAAGTATAAGATAGCTGTCGTGGCCAAAACAAAAAGATTTTCCAACTTGTCATGATGATATTTGAGTCCATAATCCCATGGAAGATTTGAGCTTTGTTGTGAAATTATGTTTTCTGTTCCCTCTGTCTTTGGAATAATGAATCTTCCTGTAGCAAAACCAAAGCCTGAAACAAGTCAACAACCCCTTCTCCTTTTTCTTCTTCTAAATTCGTGTTAGATTTATGCTATATAATTCCATAAAGTTGCCTTTTTTTTTTTTCAGGGAGGTGAGGGTGAAGGTTATAGTAGCTTTTTGGTTTTAATCTTCATTTCAGCTATATGACACGTCTTTGAAAGATAACAACTGATAATATCTCATTACTTTCTGTCACATTGGGTATGTTCATTTTGGCTGCCTTTTAAAAATAAGAATAATAATTATTCCGTCTCCAAGAGTCATACATAACTTCAAAAAGTGTATATGAGATGTACCACGCTTGTTTATGGATTAAATGCTAAAATGAGATTAGGAAATATAGATTGCATTCATCATCATGTTAACAGGGATTAACAGAAAAAATTTGATAAAATGAAGCATTTTTTCAGAAGTTCATACTTTAAATGAAAAATACACAAAAATTTAAGCTGGAAGTCTTTGGCTTGCTTTTCAGGAAGCTCCTCTAGCCGTAGGTGCTACTGTGGCAGCTGCTGCCTTAGGGGGAAGATACATGATTGTAGCATGGCAAGCATTCAAAACTTACCTTTCAGCTCCCCGTGTTCGAAGATTTTATTATGGTGGGTTTGAGCAGGTTATGACTAAGCGAGAAGCGGCATTAATTCTTGGAGTCAGGTAATAATTTTCATATTTTAAGACTCATCCACCCTACCCTATATTGATGAAAGAAAAGTACCCATTATATTTTGCACATCTTTCTAGCAGATTAGGAACCATTTGATGTTGATTTCGTTGGTTACATCTGGGGTATGTGATGGGTTCATAAATGATTCATAGTTCCGTTCCAGTTTCTCAAATATAATGTATTGGTTGGGCACTAGATATACAGTTTCTTTTTTTTCTTTTTTACTTTAAAATAATGAAGTTTTTCTTTATTGATGTCCTATAAAAATCTGTTTCTTTTTTGTGGCTCCTGATCCTGAACTCATTTCTCTTTCAGGGAAAGCGCTGTGATGGAAAAGATTAAGGAGGCTCATAGAAGAGTGATGGTGGCAAATCACCCGGATGCCGGTGGAAGCCATTATCTTGCAACCAAGATAAATGAAGCCAAGGATATCTTAACGGGTAAGACTAGGGGAGGAAGCTCAGCATTTTAGATGAGACAACAGGCTAGGCCACGCCACGCCACGGTACTAATGTATATTTGGAGGTTTCATTCATATATGATATGGGAAAAGAAAAAAAATAAATAAATGTGTATTTGAGTTTTCTGTAATAGCTTTTCTCTATAATTTGTCATTCACTTGATTTTGTTGGAAACGTATCTATCAATAATAAAGTTTGGTTATAGGTAGCCATATTTTTATTTTGTTTACAAAAGGCACCCTCAAAGTGATTGAAATTAGTTTTTATAAACATGATCTAGTTATTAAACCTTGAAATTAGCCATATTTCGACCTTCGATTCAACTTTGAAAGCTGAAACTATGAACCTCTCTATTTTCTTATATTTTTAGCCGTTTGATATTCAAAACCATGCCTCATTGTCTTTAGAGATTAAAAACTAATCTCCTTCCAGAAGGGATGGTAAATCGAATCCCATTACAGACCCAGTGATCGTTTAACAAGATATTTGTAGTATGAGAATTGAGATCAGGTGGGTATTGCACATAATGCAATTCCTTTAAATGGTTGAGATTGATAGTTGCAAAAAGCAACTTTCAATCTCAACCATTGATTCAAAAATGTGAAGAAAAAAGTTTAAAGATGTAAAAAGTGAAAGTTAAAGAGGTGAAAGGTGCTAAAAATTTGTGAGTGAAAATGGTGAATTGCACCCGGTGCCATACCCTAGGTATTGCACTGGATCCTAATCCGTAGTATGGAAATGGCGGAGCCCAAATTTCTGTCAGTGTCAGCTACTAACAGATTGTTTCAGTTACAAATTAAATTCTACTAATGCAACTTTGAAGGACAAACTCTACCAGTAAGTGCTGGTTAGGTCAGTAGGGTAGGTATTCTACCTCCCACCACGAAGGAATAAGCCCACGTAGCATGCTAGAGATGAATACAAAAGTACTCATTATAGTCATGTCTTGATTTCAACCATTCTTTCATACTAGTTCTTAAGTGATGAATGTTTTGACAAAGCCTGTCTCAGGAGGAGATTTCTTAGCCTATATAAATTTCAATCTTGTAGGCCAAAAAGTGATCAAGTGTGCTAGGCTGCTAGCATTTAAACCAAACAACACCAATTTCGAAAACTCTGTTAGCTTCAAGCCTAATTAGGGAAAGAGGGAGGAGAAAAGAGGGAGATAAGATACATAATAGCAATACAAGGTAAAACTAACTTTCCAATTCCACATGAAAAAGTAGTGTGTTTTCTCTCAATCAATAACAAACGAAATGATTGTACTTCTTAGGAAATGAAGAGGGAGAAAAATTGAAGCAGGCTCTAGCTGTTCCGATATTTTTATCCAAAACCAAATCAAAGTAATCTAAACTCCAAGGAAAATGCAAATAAAAAAGAAAGAAAAAACAATCGCAACAAAAAGACCGCACACATATTTCTCACACAGGTAAAACCCATAGAATGCTACACATTAATATAGACACTTCTCTGCCACGAGGATGGTTACAGAGAATCTGGGTAGAATCAGGGTACAAATCCGATATCTTTGAAGTATTCATGCTCAAGAGCACTCCTGGCTGTAATTCTTCTGCTGGGGTCATAGCAGAGCATTTTCTGGAACATGATACAAAATGCATAAACAGTAGGAAAGCATAGTTGCCAATATGTATAACATTTTATCCATTTGTGATGATCTAGAATAGTTAAGCGCTCTAGCCCATGAAAAGCTTCTAACTTCTAGATGTTAGAAGCCGATAAAGTGAGAAAGCATGTCCTCAAGCAGATGAATTTGGGTTCATATTTGAGTTAAACAGGAAAATAAGCTTATTGCTAATATAAACATTGCAATATCAAGCAGCTAAAACCAAGAGCTAAGAACCTGTTTTCAGGCCAACATAGAAGAGCTACGACTTCTTCATAAATTTTCTTTTCTTCACTTTTTGTGCATTACCAGAAATATATATTTTATATATCAAAGTGTTTTCAAGTAGTTGACCATTTTTCTTTCCTTTTTCCCCCTAACAAAGCTTGAGTTAAAAAAATAATTAACCTTAACTAACGAAGAAACTGCCATTAAAGCAAAGGATTTGGAATATCAGCTTCTCCCCTCATGAGGGAGACAACTATAATAAATACATCAAATGCAAACTTACTGTAAGAAGATCAATTCCAGCTGAATCAAGACTTGGAACCACAGCTGCCAGATCCTGGTTGTAGGGCACACAAATTTTCAATAAGATATACCCTCAGGACTTGATAATTGATTTTTTTTTTTTTTTTAATTAGTCATGGTAATGGAAGTTTATGGAACAAAATAACGCATAAAGTTAAGTTACCTTAGGAGGCCATTTGGGAAAGGCAGATTTATAATCAGGCAAAGAAGTCACACCAGGCCACGTATCATCATTTGGAGTACCCAAGACCCTTCATTTTAAAAAATAAAAATATAAAAACAAAAGAAAGACACAGAGAGAGAGAGAGAGGCATCAATATAATAATATACATGCACCTTTAGAAGAAAAGTCATGTAGCAACTTCTTTCAAGATTTTTTTTTATTTGTTTAACTACTTGACAAGAAGTATCGTCATTTTTTTGTACCCACAACCTCACCCTCTATCCCACTATTTTGGGGAGGAGGAAATAAGGAAGTAACAGTTGAGCTATAGCTCATTGGTTATTTTCTCCCAAATGTTCTAATTGAATAAATCATCAATTTGAAAAATACTTCTACCATTCTTTCATTGGGCATATATATATGAGCAACATTATATATATTGATTGCTAAGTTTACACACGCACCTAGTGAATTTATGAACCCATGACCTTAACCTCCACCATTTTCTTCTTAGGGAGGAGGTGCCATTTGAGGTAGAACTCATTGGTGAGAGAGAGACCTTATATTTAATGGCTCAAACCTTACTGTGCACATCCAATGATTGTCAACCATATGATTTCTTCAACTATTCAAGGTCAACTAATTATATATGCAATGCGTATCTAGAATGTAACCCATCAGATTAGATTTGATTTTCATCAAAAACCACATGCAAAAATGTAGCAGAGTGCCATAATAAATAAAACCATAATCCAGTCCAGTAAATTTGAAGCCACATTATCCAGCCACACAGTGATCTATTCGGGTATATGAATAATCTATTTACATGCATAACAAAATGTTTATTTATAGCACAATCAGAGTCACCCTTCCAATCATATGGCTGCAGACTTAATTATCCAAGAAGTTTGATAATGGAAAATGTGCCAGGGAAGCTATTCACCTGAAAATTTTAAACAGCTCATCAATCTCAGAGTCCCCAGGAAATAATGGCCGTTGGTTAACCATCTCAGCAAATATACAACCTACCGACCACACATCAACAGGGGTAGAGTAATGGCGGGATCCAAGCAATATTTCTGGAGCTCTGTACCACAGTGTCACCACCTAAATGGAGCCACCAAGAATCATCAACCAGGTATGAAAATAATTGATGGATTGAAATTTTTATTTATTACTCAAATTTCTTATTAAGTGATGCATAAAGTTAAGTTACCTTAGGAGGCCATTTGGGAAAGGCAGATTTATAATCAGGCAAAGAAGTCACACCAGGCCACGTATCATCATTTGGAGTACCCAAGACCCTTCATTTTAAAAAATAAAAATATAAAAACAAAAGAAAGACACAGAGAGAGAGAGAGGCATCAATATAATAATATACATGCACCTTTAGAAGAAAAGTCATGTAGCAACTTCTTTCAAGATTTTTTTTTATTTGTTTAACTACTTGACAAGAAGTATCGTCATTTTTTTGTACCCACAACCTCGCCCTCTATCCCACTATTTTGGGGAGGAGGAAATAAGGAAGTAACAGTTGAGCTATAGCTCATTGGTTATTTTCTCCCAAATGTTCTAATTGAATAAATCATCAATTTGAAAAATACTTCTACCATTCTTTCATTGGGCATATATCTATGAGCAACATTATATATATTGATTGCTAAGTTTACACACGCACCTAGTGAATTTATGAACCCATGACCTTAACCTCCACCATTTTCTTCTTAGGGAGGAGGTGCCATTTGAGGTAGAACTCATTGGTGAGAGAGAGACCTTATATTTAATGGCTCAAACCTTACTGTGCACATCCAATGATTGTCAACCATATGATTTCTTCAATTATTCAAGGTCAACTAATTATATATGCAATGCGTATCTAGAATGTAACCCATCAGATTAGATTTGATTTTCATCAAAAACCACATGCAAAAATGTAGCAGAGTGCCATAATAAATAAAACCATAATCCAGTCCAGTAAATTTGAAGCCACATTATCCAGCCACACAGTGATCTATTCGGGTATATGAATAATCTATTTACATGCATAACAAAATGTTTATTTATAGCACAATCAGAGTCACCCTTCCAATCATATGGCTGCAGACTTAATTATCCAAGAAGTTTGATAATGGAAAATGTGCCAGGGAAGCTATTCACCTGAAAATTTTAAACAGCTCATCAATCTCAGAGTCCCCAGGAAATAATGGCCGTTGGTTAACCATCTCAGCAAATATACAACCTACCGACCACACATCAACAGGGGTAGAGTAATGGCGGGATCCAAGCAATATTTCTGGAGCTCTGTACCACAGTGTCACCACCTAAATGGAGCCACCAAGAATCATCAACCAGGTATGAAAATAATTGATGGATTGAAATTTTTATTTATTACTCAAATTTCTTATTAAGTGATAGCAGTGGTATTAGAAACACTGCTATGGTGGTATATCATTTTGTCATTGAAACTCAATAAGATACGATTATATAAAGGGGAAAGTCCCAAAAAAAATACAAATATATCCTCATGACAAATTAAACCCCACACTTTCATTATTGTGTCAATTACTTGAAAATTATGAAACACTTGAGACCATATGTGAGGTGTTGTGCACAATATTGAAAGTATGGGGTTCAAAGTGACACATTTAAGAGTATGGGCTTTAATTTGTCACAAGAATAAACTATCTGGTTCTTTTTTTTGGAATTTCCCCTAAATTAATTTTTTCATATTTTTAACCAGATAGATTTGTCAAAGATTCTGCCATCCATTAAGGGCTGTTAGTGGCTTTTTGACAAAGCAAGAATAAGAATTTTTCATTGATTAGTTCCAATAAATGCCTTCAGTAGTTCTACTAGAGCAATGAGCCATGAACAACAAAGTCCAACAACAAAAAATGGTAGAATATGCACCTCCATAGCATGCATTATGATTTTTCGCAGGGCTTGTGAAAGAAGAAAAAACTCAGATCTGGCAGCTAGCCAAGTGCCCCACATGACAACAGGCATTAACCTGCACATCTTTTCTTCACTTCGTGTTTATTTTTTGGATAAATCATATACACAGAACTCATGCATGTGTACAAGATTGAGCTCATGATGCACCCTCAACAACTTTTAGTAGGGGAGGGGATGCCATTTGATCCAAAGGCCATAAGTTTTACTTTTTGATTGTTACTTACAGGTGGATTAAAATCATCATAGTGTTCAAATTTTGGCAATGAACAAAGAAAGCCCAGAGCAATTGCAATAATTAAACACCATTATACACTATTACAACAGAAAAACTCTATTGATTGATAAGTAACACATCACCCAGTGTGTCTTGTCTACAAGAGAAACACAGATAAGAACAAAGGATAGTTGAACCCAGTGAAATTTATACCTCGTGTGTAAATGTCCTGACAGGAATACCAAATGCTCTGGCCAGTCCAAAGTCAGCAAGCTTCAGTGCATTGGTGCTGCGATCTATGAGCAAATTCTGGGGTTTCAAATCTCGATGAAGAACTCTATGGGAATGACAATAAGCAATGCCACGTAGAATTTGATAAAGGAACATCTACAGAAATGAAAATTATCACCAATTAAACCCAGAAAAATTAAACCCAAAAAAAAAGGTATCGTGAAAATATGATCATATTAGATTGCACTGAAAAGTTCTTTAAATATGCTCAACAGGTAAATGAGAAAGAAAAATATGCAATAAATGACACATATTTTGGGCTGGAAAATCCATGCTCAGCATCTGTAGGAATTGGCAAAAGCTGAAAATTTGTTCACAAAATATCAAAAAAGAATAAGGAAAAAGAAAAACAATAAGCATCTTATTCTACCGTCTCTAACCTCATCACAGAAGTTGTGAGGCATTAAAACCTAGAAATGGCCTGCACCTGATGCGACAGTATTTTTATTTGCCAATTAGATAACTACTAAAAGAACTACAATTCTTTCCCTCAAAAGATCACCCACAAAATAAAAATGAAGAAAAGGAAAATCTTATTGTATAGAGTCTCCAAAGGGCAGAAAGCAGTCAATTACTTTTACTTGACGTAGATCCTTTGCAAATTCTGGAGATGAATCCATGTGCTTCTTCAGATCCAAGTCAAGGTACTCAAAAACCAGATACAAGCGCTTCTCACTGTGCACCACATCTTGTAACCTATCAACCACAAATTCATCAACAATTACAGGCGATCTCCAAGAGACAAAATAAACATCATAATGTTAACATAGATTTAAAGGACAAATAATTGATGCCAGACGGTTCACATCTGAGAATTTCCATATGCTAAAAATTTATGTAGCTTGTAGATTCTTGTAACATTCCCTGTAGGGGACACATCAGCTGATCAGCATGCATGTGTATTAGTCACCTCTAGCAGCACCAGATTGCAGTCGTTTTGTTATGAGGTTGACATGCTAATGCCATTGTCCTTATTAAGCTTGCTTCTCTTATAAGAGCTAACATGCACAAACTAGAATGCTAATTGTCTAGCACTTATCAAGAAGAAATAAAAAAGGTTATCTATCCATAATCCTTCACAGGAACCAGAATTTCTTAGATATGAATAACTGTAGTGTAAATCCCTCCCCTCAAATATCAGGAAAGCAGAGGCAGCAGTGCTCTAAATGATTAAGTGTCCTATTTGCTGTAAAATAACAATGGACTTCCACTGGAAAACCTTAAATAAGTGAGAAGATAAGCAAACTAGTACTGGCTCAATCAGCACCTCTTCCCTCCCCATAAGAAATGGTGAAGGGTAAGATCGTGGGCTTAAAACCCAATGGCTGTGAGGGCAAAACTATTAATAAAAACGTCATGTACACAGGATATGTATAAAAGTCCCTCTAAGGAATTTATATAAAAGCAATATTCTATAAGAACGGAGTCTACAAAGTCTACAACATAGTGCATATCACTTATGTGAAAACAAGACCATTCAAACAATAATCTTAAAGACATAGATTTCGGCTCAACACAATCCATTGAACGTGCAATCATTCCCCTCCCTCCAAATGACCCACAATGAACAAAAGAGAGCTATATTCCAAGTAAAAGATCCACCATGTTTCCCAAACCAATTCCTCTACTCAAACAGACTTGAGCCTTACCTAATGGACCCCAAAAACAGAAAATACAAAAGACCATAACTCATGAGGAACTTCACAATGCACAAGCAAGTGATCTAAACACCGCTACTTTTACACATACAACACAATCCTCCAAGATTATGCCTCTCTCCTAATATTAATTAGGCTATCACATGTAAAGCATTTACCCCAAGTTGCTGTCCACAGAAAGAAAGTAACTCTTTTCGGAAACTTAGTGCACCATATGCATTTCCAGTGGAGCCTTTAAGACCTCGTTATATGATCAAACATCAAACTTAGCATTACTAGTCAACCTTCACCTCAAGCAATCAAAACCTTTTCCATTTGAATATAGAATATTAAACATAGATTCCCCTGATTGCAATTCCCAATCATAAAAACACATATAAAAATACAATAATCCATGACCACGTGCCCCCAAATTCGGAATTTCCAACCAAAATGTACAGAAGCATTCTTATCAGCTATAATTGCATAGAACTTTTGGGATCAGGTGATTCAATGAATCTAGGACACGAATCAAAAGGAAATGAATACCTGACAATGTTGCCATGCTGCATTTCTTTCAAGAGGGAGATTTCGCGTATTGCGGTGCTTGGTACTCCCTCGTCTTCCTGCTCCAGCCGAATCTTCTTCAAAGCGATAGTCTCATTAGTCACCCGGTCACGAGCCTTATAAACCACGCCGTATGTTCCTTCTCCAATCTTCTCAACTTTCTCATACTGACTCACATTCACATTCACATTCACAAACAAAATTACAATCTAAAGAATTACAAATAATGAAAAAAGAAAAAACAGAAAATTATATCTGTTCACAGACTAACCTGCTCCATCCAATCCAAACCAACCCAGTCCAGCTAAAACTGCTCCAAAGCCAAAGGAGAGAAAATAACATATTTTTCAGTAAATTTCTTGAAATTGAGATTTATCATAATTCTTGAAATTGAGCGTTTTCATAATAAACCAACAACAAAAATAAATAAATCAAATTAAATTAAAATGAAAATGAAAATCATCGACGCCAGTAAGTAACATTCACAAAAAAAAAAAAAAAAAGTGGATGCATCGGCCATACCCATTCACAGTGAAAGAAAGAAATAAAAGAAGCAGAAAAAGAAGAATTACCTTTCTCCGGTAAGAAGTGGAGAAAGTTCAGTTGAAGAGAAGAGAAGAGGGAAAGGAGATCGGATGGGAAGGAAATCTCTACTCTCAACTCTCTACTCTCTACTCTCTACTCTACTCTGACGCTCTACCCTACTCTAGGCGCCCTTTTTTTTCTTTTTTTTTTCAATTTTCTTTTTAAGTTTCGGTCTTTACTAAAAATCTTTGTAAGTCAATTCAATAAATTTTGCTTAGGAAATCAACAAAATAGCCGAAATTCGATTTTTTTTTTTTCCATTGTTTTTTTAAAGTAAAATCCGATTATCAATGCCTACACATTCATATTCATCAATAAAATATTCTACAAATTGATAGATAAACATTTTCTTTTTAGAAAAATGATGATAAACATATATTAAAATTCTACCGTTTTTTATTGAAACTAGTATCATGTCTAATGCACAGTTAATAAAGAATTATATATAAATTTAAAAAATATTTACTTTTTGATAATATAATTAAATTTAATAACAAATAAAATAATAAAAACATTTTAAAGATTATGCAAGTTTTTTAATTTCTAAAAGCTTTTAGTAGTAAATGGATCAAGTTTTGCACGGTTTTGGTCATAAACTTATAACATGAATAATTTTATTGAGAAAGACTAATTAATAATTGAAGAGAAATGTTATACCGATCGAACTAAGAGATAACTTTTACTTATTCAAATAACAATTAAGGTGAAGTAGACGAGAAACAACATAATAATTATAACATACTAGCATAATAACATTTATATTTAATTATAATGAAGCGCTTGCATCTCAAAGTGTCAAATTAATATCAATACTAAACATGCTAAGATGTTTGTGTTAATTAATAAATACGCATAAAATTAATATCAACATCTAACACCCTACTATTGCATGAATTATGATTAAAATTGACCTAATATTTTTACTTTAACCCCAAGCAATCATCATGAATTTACAAATTAAAACTACCCAAATTTATAAAATTAAAAAAAATATATTTGAAAGAAGAATTCACAATAACACATAAATATATGAGTAATTCTACGGACCCCCCAAAAAAAGGGGTACGGTACCCACTAATAGGTAACCTGCTACACCAAATTACTTTTTCTCACATTTGACGGTTTCATCCTTACATTGTGCAGTTCCGACATTACATGTGACAGTTCTTTCTCACATTTGGTGGTTCCCTTACTTTTTTCTCACATTTGACGGTTTTATCCTTACATTGTGTAATTCCAACATCACATGTAACAATTTTTTTCTCACATTAGTAGTTCCCCTTACTTTTTTTCTCACATTTAACGGTTCCATCCTCACATTGGGCAATTCCAATATCACATATAATAGTTCTTTTGTCACATTGAGTGTTCTCGTACTTTTTTCTCACACTTAACGGTTCCTCCTTACATTGTGCAGTTCTAACATCACATGTGATAGTTCTTTTCTCACATTTGATGGTTCATTACTTTTTTCTCACATTTGATGATTTCATCCTCACATTATGCAGTTCCAACATCACATGTGATAGATTTTCTCACATTTGGTGGTTCATTTACTTTTTTCTCACATTTGACGATTTTATCCTCACATTGTGCGGTTCCAACATCACATATGACAAGTTCTTTTGTCACATTGGTGGTTCCCTTACTTTTTCCTCACACTTAACGGTTTCATCTTCACATTGTGCAATTCCAACATCACATGTGACAGTTCTTTTCTCACATTTGTGGTTCCCTTACTTTTTCTCATATTTGACAGTTCTATCCTCACATTGTGAGGTTCTAATATCACATGTGAAGTTTTTTCTCACCTTTTATGGTTCTCTTACTTTTTTCCTCACATTTGACGGTTCCATCATCACATTGTGCAGTTCCAATGTTACATGTGACAGTTTTTTCTCACATTTAGTGGTTCCTTTTTTTTTTTCACATTTAACGGTTCCATCCTCATATTGTGCGGTTTCAACATCACATATACAGTTCTTTTCTCACATTTAGTGGTTCTTTTACTTTTTTTATCACATTGACGGTTTCATCATCATATTGTGTAGTTCCAACATCACAGTGACAGTTTTTTTTTTACATTTGGTGGTTCATTTACTTTTCTCACATTTGATGGTTCATTCTCACATTGTGCGGTTCCAACATCACACGTGTCAGTTCTTTTGTCACACATTATGTGGTTCCCTTTCTTTTTTCTTACACTTGACGGTTTCATCTTCACATGTGCAGTCAACATTACATGTGATTTTTTTCTCACATTTGGTGGTTTCCTTACTTTTTTTTCTCATATTTGACGTTCCATCCTTACATTGTGTAGTTCAATGTCACATGTGACAGTTTTTCTCACATTTGGTGGTTCCTTTACTTTTTTTTCTCACATTTAACGGTTCCATCCTCACATTGTACGGTTTCAACATCACATATGACAGTTTTTTTCTCACATTTGTGGTTTCTTACTTTTTTTCTCATATTTGATAGTTCCATCCTCACATTGTGCAATTCTACAACATACACATTGTGATAGTTTTTTTTCTCACATTTGATGGTTCCTTACTTTTTTCTCACATTTAGACAGTTCCATCTTCACATTGTGCAGTTTCAACATCACATGTGATAGCTTTTTTGTCACATGGATGTTTCATTACTTTTTTTCTCACATCTGACGTTTATAATTTCCGTCAACATTCACTTGTGCAGTTCCAAATCACATGTGACAGTTTCTTTTTCACATTTGGTGTTCCTTCTTATTTTTTCACACTTTGACGGTTTCCATTCAACATTGTGCAGTTCCAACATCACATGTGACAATTCTTTTCTCACATTTGTTGTTTCTTCTTACTTTTTCTCACATTTGATGGTTCCATTGTCACATTAAAGTAGTACCAACATGCATTTGACTCTATTTTTTTCACATTCAGTGTGTACCCTATTTTTTTATTCTCAAATTTGACCGTCTCCATTATTACATTGCAATACCCACATTACTCCTAACCGTACTTTTGTAACATTCAGTGGTACCCTGTTTTTTCCTTACAATTGATAGTTCAATCATTACAGTAAGCACTACCAATATTACATCTACCATAATTTTACATTTAGCTTAATTGAGTCACTTTTTACTTACTAATAACCACTCATCACAATAGTAATTTTTTTAAAGTTATTAAAAATTTAATATCTAAAAATCCAAAAAAAAAAAAAAACATCCCATGAAATTAGCCCAACCACAATAATTACTCTTGTTCACAAAAAAAATCAACTGATTATCTTGGTTTCTTCCACAAATATTTGAATATACCAATAACTTCCTACGTATCTCCCTTGGTAGCTTCCATCACATTCAAGGCATACCTCCTTATAAAATAACATAGTTGAGATCATTTTCCTGATTTTTATATTTTTATTATTTATATATGATGGTGAACCAAAATTAGACCATCTCCAATTGTTTATAGTATCGTCTAAGACCAGAAAGTCATCCAAGTGCAAGTCGTCCAGCATGGAGTCACCTGGATGACCGCCAAACACTTAGAAATTTTCAGAGTAAAATCTATATCCAAAGCTTATGATTCGGACCACTTCTACTATTCTGAAGTAGAAGCAAAATTCTTACTCACTGCTCTAACTTCTCACTAATTTCTTAACTTCTGATGGCAGTTGTAGAAGTTAAGTTAAACCTTCTAACTTCCATTCAAGTGAGGAAGTTACTAAACAAGTATCCACTCCAAAGCTCACTATAAAAGTCTCAGCCATATGAAATCAAAGTAACAAAAGGAAAGTAGGAATAAAAATGAAGAAATTCTTAAGAGGGTAGGTAGTGCTCCAATCTAGGATAATTTGAAAGAAAGAACATCAAGTGGTCCGATCACTTCAAAAAGCTATTTGGCACTGATGGGAAAAAAATTATGAACTTGAGTGTTGTGAGAAGGCTAAAAGAAATGAAAGAGCAAGTTTGTCAAAGATTTCAACGAAATATTTGGCTTCAAACAAGGTTGAATGGCCAGAAGTTTAGCAGAGCACAAATAATTGAATATTTAAGTTATTTGGGACTTATTGCAATATATTCACCATTCGATAACATTGTAATTAAAGAACTAGTTCATATTTAAGGCACTCGTGATTTATAAAAGAAATGGATCCATAGTCAAGAGGGTGTATAACTCCTTAATTTCATTCCTTCTTTCTCATATTTCCTTCTATCCAAATCTATGGTAAACACTTATCTACCCTCATCTCAATTGTATCACCCTATGAGGTTGTCACAGGACATAAACAGAATCTTGTAGTTGCCAATATAAGCATCCCTTTAACTTGAAAATCAAGGATTTGAATTAATGAACTATTATTAGGTCCTCCTAAATAGCATTGATTCATCATAAACATTTCATTTCAATTGGAATTTGGTTAGCAATAAAGAAAGAGAACTCTTGGTTCAATTCTCCACCTTACCAACAGGGGAAATAAATTGATCAAAAAGGTTCTTGTGGGTCGAAGTGGAACAACAACTGAACCTCTGGTAGCAACATGCTATGGGGTGGCAGTCCTGCTTATGGGATCAAATCAATGCATTCAAGAAATATTTAAAAGTGGGCTAGTGAGAGAATCCATGAGGCTGAAATAAAGTCAGCAGAATATGTACAGGTGACATCATGGCTTCTTCTAGAGAACTCTATGGGTATTTTTTTTCATCATTATTAGGGCTATTTTATGCAACCAACAAGCTGCAATGGAAAATAACACTAGCCCATAATGCTGTAGGTTCCTAGCTAGGATGTTTAGTTAATACCTGCTTTTGAAGAACTTGAAAGAGTTTATACCTATAAGTTGGCACATACATGAAAACTTAAACAGATTTCACGTGAAATGGAAAAAAAGGAAATTAAAGAAGTGTTCACAAAGGTCCAATGTAAGATGAAATCCGTACAATACAAACAGAAAATATAAGAAAAGCAACCTTTTTCCTTAACCATGATTTCCATTTCTTTTGAAACAACTTCATCCCATTTTGTAATTGTCATATGGAAACCATAATCCATAGTCTTATATTGGAGGTTGTGAAGTAAGTCAGTCATCAAATCTAGTGCTCCAGGTATACAAGCACTAGCTGAAATGAAAAACAGAAAACATTATACAAGCAAAAAGGAAGTGACTACATCAATTACCACAGATGTTCATGTCATAGTTCCATAAAAATATTGTTCTGGTTAGCAGCTGAAAAAAGAAAAATAAAAACAGAACCTAGAACAGAAAATTTCTAACCATTAAGCCACATGACTAAGAACTCGGGGTTTGCTTCTAAAATCAGTAATCAAAGAGTTTTTCATATCAAAAAACATAAAGCAAGCAACTAAAAAGAACCAGTGATAACAAGATGAACTTAATACCAACTCCAATCCAGTAACTCTATTCCGAAAACTAACAATGTGATAATAATAACCAAAAAATGAAGTTTAACCAAAACAATTGATATATATCTGTATGTATGTTTTTAGTTGCATACATTTTTCATTAGTCATTACTTATTTAACTTCTATCCTTCACTTATTAAAAAAATGCAGATGCAAAGAGAAGGGCAGAAGCTAATATGATTAGATCTTAGAAAAAAGAAAAGATAATTCTTTTTTCCAATTGATTCCACATTTAACCAAAACTAAGATAAATAAAAAATTTTATATCAAGTAAATGAACTCAGTCAGGATAGACCCTAAAAAATAACAAATATGGCAACTAATGTGGACAAGAGGGCCGCATGTCTGATCAACTCCAAATTCCATCACAATAACACAAGTGTGCATCTGTTAGAGTAGGTGCTCTTCTCCAACCACAAGCACAACACAAACTTTGATATAAATCAATTTCCATAAAATGAAAAGATGAAACAGGGAGTTAGGCTACTCAATGTTGTCCCATGGGCATTTTCACTATTCAAGCATCACTACAGCCACTAGGTTGGGTTGCCATTGCAATCATTGCTGCTATTTGGTAGTGTAAAATACCATAATCCAAAAGAAATGAGTACACAAGAGTGACTACGATAAGTATAAAGATTTATTTCATAGACAGTCAGATAAAAAGTGGAAAATGATTTTTTTTTTTTAAAAGATATAGTTCAAAGCTGAAATTATGGTATGATTTGCTGCTATGAATTTAATAGTATCCAACTTCAAAAGCAGCTTCCCAGTCATGTACCTGCAACCCAAAAAAATTCCAAAGTGGTCAACCAATTAATTGTAATTGAAAAACCAAATAAAAAATTCATTTTCTAAATCAAAAATATTTTGCTCCAAATGTTTCATCCAAGTATATAAGAGTATAAGTAATAAATTTACTCAGATACTCAAATAATGATCCTGATATAGATATAAAACTAACAGGAATCATCCAACTAATTTTTGCTAACAATGCAGAGATGATATCTTTGAAGGTAGAGGGAAATAGCTTGAGGCTATAACTTGACTTAATCATAGTGACACGGCCATCTCAGGAAAGACACTTATTGGCTTAACCACTTAGCTTGCTTTCCAGTTTTTGGTTGAAAAACTAAAAATCCTTTGCTTCCATTCTGGTTTAAGAATAGAGGAGACCCAAGATATTTCAAATTGGCACCAAGTCTTTTGAAACCAAACCTTTGACAAAAGCTTGTTCACCATGCCATTACTCACATTCCTTGGAGCAAAGAGTAGCCCACATTTGGCTAAGTTCATGGCTTGTCCAGATCATTGGCAATATTTCTGGACACATTGCTAGACACTATCTAACTCCACTTTTTCTGTTCTTATATGCCTTTTATTCTACCAACAAGATAAAAAATTAATATACCATAGACTAAACAACAGAATCAATCATTGATTGCATATACTAACTGCCACTGATATTGTGAATGGCAATGTAACCAATCCCATCAATTTAGTTTCCAATGTAGAAAAGATATTGGTCACACATAAGTCCTCCATTGCCACGATACTCTCAAGGTAGCAAGATATATTTAAGACATGCAAACATTGACTAATATGGTTTTTCTCTCAGGTCTTAAATCACTAACAAAAACAGACAACCTTAAGCAGATATAATAGTGGGAGCAAATTGTAAACATCACCATTAGCCAAAACAAGACCACAAAGGTACTCCAAAATATGGGATATCTAATGATGACAGGCATGTCCTCTATACATAGAACCATCTGAAAGGAAATTAGTGTTTATTTTACCTCAATCATGGGGTAAAAACATGATAGCTGCCATGTTTCTTCTTCACTACTACGGTCTTTTCTAGCACCACGCTTTTTCTGACATTTAAAAAGTTCAGTTAGGCAAAAATACCAACCAAGCTACATTCAAAACTAACATAAAGCAATTACCTTATGCATATCAAAATTCAAAGAGAAAGTTCCACAAGAGGGACTAAGAAGTTGATAAAGGTCAACAACTTTTTGTTTTTATCTAAAAACTTAAGTGAATGAATTTATTAAAAAATCTAAAAAAATTTCTGCAATTTGGTTAAACCACTTGGCATAATCACAGCTTTTAAACCTAACTTTTATTATATAGTATATGATTTGGTTTTTTGGCCAAAAATGTAATATTATAGATAAAAAAAAAAAAACATTTGTCAATTAATATTGTTTTTAAAAATAATTTGTGAGCAATTTGTTCAATAATCAATTTTTTGTAATTGCTACCCTCTCATGTAGGGCGGGATTGACTCATTAAACCTATTGACCAAGGGGCCTTCAAGTCTCTAACAATACTAACACAAGCAAGAGACCCTCCATGCCATCTTAGTGATGGTTACCTTGGAAACACACAAATAAATCCAACCATTTTAATTGACAAGATGTGAGAAAAAAATATAATAATTTTAATTTAGCAAGATGTAAAAAAAAAAAAAAAAAAAAACAAATCATTATAGTTTTTGTGGGTACCTAGGATGTATCCTTGGCATGTCCTTCAACGTCCTAGGACGTTCTCGGACGGCTTCGCAACGTCCTAGGCATGCTTGGCAACGTCCTCGGACGGTGTCCTAGGAGTCCCACATCGAAGGAAAACCCCCCCACTTGCTGCTTTATAAGCTGTGAAGCGAAGGGAGTAGTGTACCATCGGTTTATAGTTTTTCGAATAACTATAAACCGATGGTACACTACTCCCTTTGCTTCACAGTTTATAAGGCAGCAAGTGGGGGGGTTTTCCTTCGATGTGGGACTCCTAGGACACCGTCCGAGGACGTTGCCAAAGTATGCCTAGGACGTTGTCATGCATGCCTAGGATTTCGAATAACTATAAACCGATGGTACACTACTCCCTTTGCTTCACAGTTTATAAGGCAGCAAGTGGGGGGGTTTTCCTTCGATGTGGGACTCCTAGGACACCGTCCGAGGACGTTGCCAAAGTATGCCTAGGACGTTGTCATGCATGCCTAGGACGTTGCGAAGCCGTCCGAGGACGTCCTTGGACGTTGAAGGACATGCCAAGGATACATCCTAGGTACCCACAATATGCCATGCAAAGTATGCCTAGGCATGCTTGGCAACGTCCTCGGACGGTGTCCTAGGAGTCCCACATCGAAGGAAAACCCCCCCACTTGCTGCCTTATAAGCTGTGAAGCGAAGGGAGTAGTGTACCATCGGTTTATAGTTATTCGCTAGGACGTTGCGAAGCCGTCCGAGGACGTCCTAGGACGTTGAAGGACATGCCAAGGATACATCCTAGGTACCCACAGTTTTTGTTATAATTTTTAAAAGCTATATGTTATATTTAATATTTTAGGTAAATTGTAAAGTACACCCTAAAGTTTGGGGCTGCTTTGATTTTACAGTCTGAAATTTGAAAATTTGGATTTTATACCTTGAAATTTACCTTAGTTAGCACAAACAAAGGAATTTTTTTTTTCAAAATAACACCTATTTTCAAACTATTTCGTTAGTTAGCAACATTTCCAAACTATTTAGGAAACTAATATCTCGAGTCTTAAGCACTCGAGCTCACTGAAGCAAATCGAGGATAATAGAGTCGAGTTCCCTAAAGCAGATACACAACAAGAACGCAGCAACTCCAACAACAAAAAACGCAGCAACGCAACCCACAACACAACCTAGAAAACAAAGCAATGCCCACAACAAAAGCGCAGCAACGCAACCCAGAAAACGCAACAATGCAACCCACAACAAAAACACAGCAACGCACTAGCAACGATTCGAATTCTCTCTCTCTCTTTAAAAGCTAGATTTGCAAAAACCCTAGCCTTTGGGTTTTGGGTATTTTCTGAATTTTTTTATTTGGGTTTTAAGAAAGAAAATCATATTCTTACTCTCTCTCTAAACTAGATTTGCAGAAACTAGAGCCTTTGAGTTTTGGTTATTTTTTGAATTTTTTATTTGGGTCTTAAGAAATAAAAAAGAAGGAAGAACAAAAAGAACTGGAAGAAAAAAGAGTCGCAGGAACTGGAACTCGAGTCCCTAAAACTCAAGTTCCACATAGAAATCAAGTTTAATAGACTCGAGTTGCTATAGTAAACTCAAGTCTTTCTGACTCGAGATGTTAGTTTCCTAAATAGTTTGGAAACATTGCTAACTAACAAAATTGTTTGAGAATAGATGTTATTTTGAAAAAAAAAAATCCCACAAACAACCCCTCCATTAGTGGACTTGCCTAGGTGGCCGTCAAGTGACACGTTGGCATTTAACATGTAATTTTTTTTTGTCACGTAAGCAAGTACACTAACAAAGGGACTGCTCTTGCTAACAAAGTTAACTTTAAGGTGTAAAACTCAAGCAACCCCAAATTTTAGAGGTGTACTTTGCAATTTACCATTATTTTGATTTATGACTTTGCCTCTATGTGTGGACTCTAATTTACTGACAAACCCTACATGTAACAAAGATATTTTTCCTTCTTCTATTCAATGACTCACTTTATGAGAAAAAAAAAATTCAAGTTACATTTAATCTAATTTTTTAAGGAATGTTTCGACAAATCAACCTTTGAATTACATTGCTTTGTCATACTCTTCATACTTATAAATATCAAGATTATCAAAAATTAATAACTATTTCAGCATAAAAATTTTAAATTTAAAGTATTTTAAATTTTAACTTTATATGCAAAACATGAGTTTATAGATTCGACAATAATAATATTCAACATGAAATTTATGAGATGAGATTTATTAAGAGGCAACCAACACAACTCCACACTATTTGAATGGGACATGAGTCAAAACCTATGTATATTTCAAGGTTTGGACCGAGGAGGTAGTCTCTCACAAGGTTATGACAAATGACTTAGTAACGCCATATGATTTGGGGGCACTATAATGCAATATGGTCCTTAATAAGAATGTCTTAAATCTAAGTTAAAACAGTCATACGAAGAATTGTGTGGATTTGATTGGATCAAATTGTATAGAATAAGTGTGTGATGTGAGCTTGTGCATAGTCCTACAAAAGACATTTACTAGGTAGATCTTGACTATATAAGTGATTACAAGGAACCCTAACTGTAATATGACTAATCCTATTAGGTTATAATATAAATGTGACTAGTGTTTCCTTTAGTCATGGTAAATGATTTTAGACCAATGTCCCACTCTTGGTGGGAACACAAACATTATGAGTCATGTCACATCATGAGCCATACATGCAAGGACACTTGTGTTGAAGCATCAAGGAATCCTACATAAGCTAATTACAAAGAGGTTGATAAATGGATTGTTTGAATTTGTGCCCTAAATTCCAATTTGTATGACATCATTTAATTGATAGAAGTGGTTTATTTTATATGAGAATAAATTATATATAATCCATGAGATGCATTGTATGTGAGTTATGTATGGGAATGAGATTTGCATACAAAAGATCTAATCACAATTCCTTGTAAACTCATAATTTTAGTTTATAGTCGCTGATGAAATTAAGCATTTTATATGATAAAAGTATTACATATCAATTATGAGGATTTATCTTAGTCATGGAAGTGGTTGTTAGAGGGATCAAGGTTGTCCGATGAATCTATCTTGTGAAGAAGAGGTAGAAATATGAACAAGAGAGGGAAAACTCATATAGAGAGATTTTAGCTATTGAGGAAGTCTTTTAGCTGCACATAACTCCTTTACACAAATATGGATCTCTGGAAATAACCCATAAAAAAATGAGTGTTATTGTTGAGGAGCTTATAAACATTAGACATGAAGGTAATTTAGTTTGAGGATAGTTCACAGAAACCGTGGGACATAATGAAAAGAAGAAACCTAAGAAGAAATGGATTAGAAGGGTGCTTTGCTTATGCATGTTCATTTTAGCTATGAGCTAGTTGTTGGTTCTAAACTTAAAAAAAATATATATTATTATTATATATTTGTATGCATATATTGGAGTAATATACCTACTAGGTTTTAGGCGAAACGATTGCAAAAATAGTACTCTACTTGACAATGAGAGAGGGGTTCCTACTTTTTGGGCTTTTAAGTTTGGTATGAGACATGAAAATTTGTGGGAAGAATAAGAAGAAGAAGAAGAAGATGTTGGGGTGTCTTTGGGGGTAAAGTTGACAAGATTGCAGAAGACTAGGATTAATGCAGAGTGTAAATTATTAGATTAGTGGGGTTATCTTTTATTCTCAAACTTAGTTTTGTACTTTCACAAAACACTTTGATTGGATGGTTAAAGTGTTTCTTTTGGAATTGTTGTTGATGCAATAGCTTGTGCTAATGTGTTTTAGCTATCGTAACAAATATTAAGCTTGTACTTTGTAGCAGAGGTACTTAGATATAGGCTAGGAACTGAGTTAGTTACTCAAAGAATTAAAACTCCAAATAATGTTTTTACAACTAACCTAAATTATACGGGTGATTTTGCATTTAGGCATTTTTCCTCTTTAATAATAGCTTGCAAAAGAAAAATGAGTTGAAAACACTACTTAGTCAAATGAATCAATAAAGAAATGAAATGAAATGTTGTGCAGCAACAAGAATTTGTCACTTTTGATTTTTTGGTAATCACATTTTCACTCTCAACAAAAACTTGTTATCTCTAAATGAAGATTTCTCTCTCTACCCTTTGAGAGAAGGTGGTATTTGGTATATACTACTATGGGTGTATTTAGATACCGCTTATTTGCTGAAAACTAAAAACTTATTGCTGAAAACACTATAGTAAAATAATTTTTAAAGGTTTGAATGGTGTTGTGGGACTCAAATTTACCTAGAAATCTGTATTTTGTTGACTTTTGTGGGTCCGTGAACAGTACCCATGAGACCCACTAAAAAAACGCAGAACGCACGGATTGGGAAAAACGCCCAATCCAGACACACGCTATATATAACATATATCTCACATAGGGTGAGTCTCACGCTTGTGGGAACCATTGTCCACCCCATGTGAGAAAGACGTTATACAAACATGCTACACAAAATAAACTTTTATTAATTTCTCACTCTATTCAATGGTCTCATTAAAATACAAAGCTTCTAATGCAGGTGTGGAGAGTCCTCCAACCATACAATCTCATTAACAATATTTCTAGCATATCCAGCTAAGGGGTGAGCCACAGTATTAGCAATACGCTTAACACAACTAACTGAAATAGACTAAAGACCTGAAACAATATAGCAGATGTCCTCATACAAGTGTCCCAAGTAAGAATGATTAACCCATGGTTGTGGAATGGTAGTCATGACATTTGCATTATCTCCCTCAATGATCAACTCCAAGAAGCTCGAATCTACTGCTAACTCTAGAGCCTTTCGACAGGCCAGCACCTCAGCTTCCTCATTGTTCATCACCAGGGGACCTTTAGCAGACACAGAGGCCATGACCTCTCCCAACTCATTACGTACCAAAGCCAGAGGCATTTAGAACGAGGAATATGGCAACATCAAAATTGAGTTTATATCTAGGATCAGAGGGTGGGCTCCACGATGTCACTCTCACAGTGTTTGTCAGGACAGCCAACTGATTTTGAGTCTCTTTATATTCATCCAAATAGTCCCTTGCTCTCTTTATTGGCCCAGCTAGATCCTGCAAGTTTCCTCCATGAAGAACCGTGTTTCGTTGGTTCCATAATAGCCATCCCTGTACTAGAAACAACTTAAACTCTTCCAACAGCAACTTGTTCATCAATTCCTCAACCAACTGCAAAAAATAATTTTGGCCACAGATGCATTTCTATAATTGCCTCGAACACCCAGTCCAAACATCTTGCGAAACGCTACACTCCCACAACACATGAAGTACATATTCAGTGGCCTTTCTTACAGAGTACATTGCTGCTATCAAGGTTGTCAAAATTGGGATCCTACATAGGATTATGGGAGCTAGGTAGCATCGTGGATCGTAGGATTGGATCGTGAATCGTAAGATCCTACCTATTTTCAGATTTTAAGCAAAAAACCTATTGATAGTGATTTTGTATTTTATATAATCACTTAAAATATGAATCCATCCGTTAAAAAAAAATTGTATCATAAAATGTAATTTGCATGCATTACATTGTTCTTATGTCATTCTAACAAAACAAAATATATTTAACTTTTGACATAATGTATCTAAAAAGTTCAGTAAATGTTTAATTAGCAACTAAGTACCAAAATATTATCTACACATATGGAAAATGTTTTCCAAATTCTAAGTTCCAAATCCAAAATAAGTTAAGCTAGTTAGCATATAAAAACTAGCTAACTACAAATTTACAATATGTAATCCAAAAGAGAATTCTCAATCTAAGGTAAACTTGCTAATTATAAATATGAAATCCAAAAGAGAATTCTCATTCTAAGGTTCTTCTAATCTAATCACTGTCATTGTCATATCCCATTTCATCATCTATATCCTTCCTAGTATCAACATTCAAAATGTTAAACTTAAGTACTATAGGTTTTTTTGAGATTTTATATTGACACAGGGGTAAATTTGGGACTTAAATTCATTATTGGGCTTCTGATAACCCTTTGGGCTTGTGGGTTTAGGCAGATTTTCTTACCCAAATGAATCCCACTTAAAAAAATAATAAAATAATAAAAATAAGCCAAATGGTAGGATTGGTAGGATCCCATACAATCCTATGATCCTATATGATCCTACACGATCTTACATACGATCCTACCATTTTTGCGATCCTGCTACGATTTTAAACTTTTTGGTGAGGTGGGATCGTAAAATCGTGCGATTTTACGATCCGGATTGCGATTTTGACAACCATGGCTGCCATCCTCTACAATTCTTCTACGAGCAAGATTTTCACGAGTTGGAAGTATATCCTGACATGCTTTCTAGCCAAATACTTTAATTTTATTAGGGGCATAGAGCTTCCACAACTTGGCCCACACCTGGCATCCAGCTATTGCTGAAGAACTTTCACCCCACCCATTCTCCTCCCACATGATCTATCTAGTCACATGATAGCCAGATTTCACTAAATACACCCTATTTTTATTGTATAGTCAATAGAGAGCATCAATAATCTATTTATGGATCAAAGGGATTCGAAGAATGGCAATTGCATCATCTTAATGGAACTTCATCTCAATCAGCTCATTGTCCCATGAACGAACATTCTAATCAATCAACTTCGTAACACTCCACTCCCATTCCTCTTCTAGCGGTGGGTGAATCACCATATTAGTTGGGTGATTAGGAATCCACTTATCCTTGGTAACCCAAATAGATGAACCATCTCCCACCCTCTAGCAGCAACCTTTCTTTATTATAGGTTGAGCTGCAATTATACTCTTCCACACATAAGAGCTATTTGGTACATCCACTGCCTCTAAAAAGTTGCACCATGGGAAATACCTGGCTTTGACACAGCCATAGAGCAGTGATCCATGTTCTTGAAGTAGCCTCCAGCCTTGCTTGGCTAGCATTGCTAAGTTAAAATTCTGAATGTCACGAAATCTCATCCCCCCCTCTTTCTTGGATCTCAACACAAGGGCAGCTTAATGTATTTGGAAGCCTAAGACGAAAATTGAAATTGAGACATTTTATATATTTAAATATGACTCTTAGAAAAAATTAAATATTACTTAAACTCTATTATCTTTTTTTAGTTGCAAAATTACTACTAATTAACATATGTAGTTTTTTTTTTTTTTTGGGAAAGTCTATAACAAAGAATTTGATAAAAAAAATTCACATATGTTAATATGGCAGATTGGTAACAATAAGTAAAAAAATTATGTTAGTGGTAAACTTAGATGAGAACTAGTAAAAGTTTGTCAACTCAACATATAAAAAATGTTGTGAACTTTTTTGTGTATTACTTTTTTTTTTTTTTTTTGAGAAGTGCAGCATTTACAATATTTTTATAACAAATTCTAACTGTTAAGTTGTTACTTGTTCTAATTTAAACCCACTACTGAAATTAATTTTTTGCCTTCAATAATAGCTCGTAACAACCTGCCATTTAGGATTTATTGTAAAAGTGTTGTGAAAAATGTTGAGGACGTAGCATTTCTCCCTCTTTTTCATGTTTTTCATTTGATAAAAAATATTATTTTATTTATTGGTTAATATTTGGGCTTAATTAATACTGTTACAAATAAATAAATAACATTGGGGGCATTTTTTTTAGGCTTTAGGCGACTGCATCATCTGCTTCTATTATTGAGTCGGCACTATCTCGACAGCAAGTCCCACTTCTTCCAATGAATCTTCCTCTCATCACCAACCTGACCCCACCAGAATCTTGCATATATAGCATTGAGTTGTCACAAAGCTTCACTTGTAGTTGAAATTCCCTCATTGTATGGGTAGGAATCGACTAAGCCACAACTTTTATTAGCACCTCTTTACCAGCTCTAGACATCATTTTGCCCTTCCACCCTTGTAGCTTTTTCCAAATGCTATCTTTAAGATAAGAGAAAGTTTGATATTTTAAACATCCAACCAATGTAGGTAACCCCAAGTATGACTCAAATCTATCCACCTCCTTCACACCTAAAATGTTTTTTCTCCAATCTTTCTGGCCACCATCAGTATTCCCATTGAAGTAAATAGAAGATTTCTCAAAGTTAATGCATTGACCATATGCTGTAGCATATAACTGTAAAATCTCAGTGATCACTTGTACTTACTCTTGAATAGTTCGTCAAAATAGTAGAGAGTTGTCACAACCCAAACTTGTACTCCATAGATTAGAGCATGACCGACATGTTAATATCAAGTTAAACTCAATACTAACATGAACTGACTAAAGTTGAAGGTGATTATCAAATTTCACCTCTCGTCATCCGTTTTCATTCCTTGCATAAAAGCCATAATATACAAAATTCATAAAAACTTAAAACTTCATTACATTCAAACTTGCAAGTTTGACCACTTGGTTGAAACTAAAGGTTTTCGAGTAAATATTACATAACTAAATGTTTAGCAAAAACTCTTATTTACAAAACTAACCCCAAAGACATACACTGGGGACCAAAACAAACTTAACAACATCTTTGTTCATGAGGATCAAGTACATCTTGATTCCTCCTGTACAACAAAAGAACTATATAGTCTAAACAAACGAGAACCGTAGATCTTTTGCCACCTCTAATACTCTCATTGCTTCTAGGAAAGAACTTGTACACTGAAATAAAATAGGATGAGCTACGAAGTCTAGTAAGGTTTTAAGTTCCATGAGCATTTAATAAGAATGCATGTAAGTCAAATATTCTATGGATATGTCAGCTTTGATAAATAGTCTTCATACTATTCTTAATAATAACTTCTGAACTTTCATATGAAGATACATCATTTTTCCTTTCATATAATAATAAAAGGACATAATAAGGAACTTTAACATAACTCAGTAACCTTATCTTTAAATAGACTATAAAACATTTTATCATAAACTTTCCACCAGACTTATAATACATTCAACATACTTTTCTTATCATCATACTTTTCTTATAAATTTAAAATAGCTTAATAGCTCATTAATAATATATTAGTCAGTGCAATTGTAAGTCTGTCACAACTTTTGGGAGGCTTCCAGCACATTGTGCTAGGCATCCAGCATTCTCCACAATGCTAAAAAAATCTCAAGATCATATCAAAAATATCACACCCCTTTCGGTGTGCTCAGATTATCAATCATGGGGGTTGGTTGGCATTTTTCACAAGTTGGCATTTTCTAACAGGGGCGGGTACAACAGAGTCCTCACCACTTTTAATGACCAATCAATACTTCCATGGAAATGCTAGTACTTTAACCCCTACTGGTTGAGTTCAGATTATAACAATGGAATAACTCGAAAACTATATTTTTCTGACAATTATACTTTTACATAAATACTTCATAATAGTAGCATATCCACTTCATTTTTAAATATTATGTTCATGGTATAAGTGATAACATTAATATGCTAAAAGTTATCATATATATAAGATTCAACAACTCACGAACATCTATCTTTACTTAAATCATGCTTATATGTAATATCTTTAATTAAAAGGTTTTAAAGCATAATAAATTTTCTAAACAAACCTTATACTTATCAAACACACGTGTCACATATCCCTTACCTGAAAGCAGAAGACGCGAGAGATTTGGATAAGAGGAGATCATGTGTCCACATTCTCGTCACCTAAATGAAGGACCAAAAGTTATTGCTAACAAATCTTCCTAAGTATATAAACTTATATAGGAATCACCACCTAACTCTCAAACTCAAGAAAATCTTAATTCCCATCTCACAAAGGTTCCCACAACAACACATAAATATACACACATAGATACACACACACACACACACACACACACACACACACCAATCACATGTTTTGAATTATGAAGCTTCTGCCATACCAAGCAACAAAACAGAAAATTATTATAGCAACATGTTGTTCAGGTTATAATTATAAGCCAACAAGAAAACTTAATCAAGTAATAATTAGATTTCCTTGTGAAATAGCATCTTTACATAATAAACTCACCTACAAAACAACCTTTACAATTTCTAATCCATTATCTCAACTCACAGTTTTCTAGGTATAATAAATTAACCATAATACCTTCAATCTTTCAAATTGCTAATACAAAACCACAAATTCTAGCTTTTAAAAAACAAATTAGAGAATATAGAATGGAAACTAAAGCAAACAATTATACCATTAAAATGCCCAAAACAAGAAATAGTTTTATTTACTTGCCCACAAACTTTAAAGCTGAAACTTTAGTGTTAGGTGTTTGATTTCTTCTTTAGAGATAGATATTTATGGTTTCAGTGAGAGAGGGAAGTATGGCCGGATCAAGCACAAGCAAAGAGGGGTAAAGAAAGAAGAAAAAGGAAATAAAAAGGAATAAAGAAACAAAGAAAAGGGAGTCTGATGCAGCAAGGAGATAAGGGAAAAAGGCGGTGGGGCACGTATCTTGCTAGGGGAAAAATGGGTTGATGACTCACCCATTAGACTTTTCAAAATTTACTTATCACCCCTCCATAAACTTATATTCTAGAAAGACCCAACTAATAAGATAATTATGCATATATATATATATATATTCTTACCTTTATAAACTTCTTCCTATAACGTTAAAAGAGTCTATTTCTTCTATAACATCAAAATATCAAAGTCTTATGCACTTAAAATAATTAAAATAATGATAAGTATGTAAATCCATAAAATTAACCACACAAATAGGTTGGGATGTTACAATAGTCATCTGCAAATAGTAGATGGGAGATACTAGGTGCTCTCTTACAGATGGAAACACCATGTAGCCACTCCTTCATCTTTGCTCGTGTTAGTAAAGAAGTAAAACCCTCTGCACATAAAAGAAACAAATAAGGAGATAACGGGTCTCCTTGATGGAGCCCTTTAGAAGGTTTAATACTACTATAGGATTTATCGTTGATACAGACAGAAAATGAAGGAGTGGAAACACAACACATCACCCGTTCAATCCAAACTTCACAGAAGCCCAACTTGGCCATGATGCCTTTTAGAAAGGCCCACTCAACTCGATCATAAACTTTGCTAATATCTAGCTTCAATGCAAGAGAACCTGTTTTTCCTTTTTTTACAACAATGCATAGCATGTAAAGTTTCATATGCTACTAGAACATTATCAGTAATAAGGCGACTTAGGACAAAAACACTCTAGGTAGGAGATATCAACTAGAGATCTATTAACCAGTACTTTAGAAATAATTTTGCAAATGACATTATAAAGACTAATTGGCCTGTAATCAGACATTTTTTTTCGGAGATTTTATTTTGGGGATAAGGAAAATATAAGTATAATTAATATTAGGCTTCTTGTATCCAAAGTTCAAAAAATCCAGTTCAACATTAATCACAACATCACCCACAATATGCCAAAATTTTTTGTAAAAGACAGCATTCATACCATCCTACTTTTCTTACTCTGTTACTATCTTGAATAATAGAGATAGACAAATGTTTCAAATTGAAATGATTACATAAATTTACAATTTTTATTGGTAAAATTAAATTTTTAAGCATAAGTTTAGGTCTTTTATGTAATTTTCCATATATAATTTTATTAGAAATTTTATGTGTATTACACCAATTTGTGATTAGTTTAAAATTTAAAATGTTTAATTACACATTTGATCCTCAACCTTCTCCCTATATTTCAAATTGGTCCATTTTAAATGTCTTAGTTTTAGTCTTTAACCTTTTAAATGTGTATAAAAAAAGGTTTCTAGAGTCACTTGATCAATGGAAAAATATGATGTGAAAAGCAAAATTGCTATAATCAAGCATTGATGTTGATATGGAGTCTAAAGGCTAGGTAGCAATCGTTGATGGTAGAGATATGTATATAAGCAAAATTACTAACATCTTGTTTTATAGTAGTTAGTGCGTAATTGGTTTTCTAATTGCTACACAAACTTCATATACGTATGAGTATATGCTTTTAAAGGGAAAATGGGCATTGGCACTTAATTTACAAACTATGTAGCAATTTGTCCCTCTTTCCAAACTATTTAGGGATATGTCTCTATTTTGAAACTCGATTTTTAGAAAATCAAGTTCTGCTTTGTTGAGGTCCAAAATATCACAATATTGTATCAAAGCCCAAAACATTACAAAAAATATTGAAATTCAAGAACTATTTAAGCTTTCAATGAAAAGGCAAAGCCCAAATCCATTAAAAGTCAATAGGAAGTGACCCAAGCCCATGAATGGGCAAACATTGGACCTTACGAAACAAAAAAAAAAAAAAAAAAGTTCAGCCCAGCCCTTAAGGGAGAAAATTGTTGGGGAACCCAGAGAGAAAACTGAACCAGGATACCTGGGGATTCCTAGAAGCCCGGGATCCTCGGGATATGCAGCAAGGCCAGGTTGGGATTAAGACAGCTCAAGGAAGCATGCCTAGGAGCATAAAGAACGAGCGCAGATGTGTCCCATCAGCCACCCAATGATGCATGGTAGACTAAAAACATATTGACCCATTGTGATGAAATTAAATGATTAATTAGCCAAGTTTATTAATTAATCAAATTAACATGTAATAAGCGTGGTAGCACAAACAAATCACCAATTAAATTAAGTATGCAGCAAAAATTAAATTGACATGATGATTTGTTTACGAATGGGGAAAACCTATACGACAAAAACCCCCACCGGGTGATTTTCAAGTCACCACTCCCAAATCCACTATTATCACAACAAGCGGTTACAAGTAAAAGAATCCCAGCACCTTATACCAACTTACAGTTGAACCATTATCCCAATACCCAATTGGACTTGTTTTGTTGTGACAATCTCTCCTTTCAATGCACGGCTCCCAGTACGCGACTAAACAATTGCGTGGATCCCAATACACAACTTCAATCACCAACTAGAGAAGGTTGTTGGCTGCAAAGTTGTTCAGTTCATCCAGGCGATGAAGATTGAGAAGATGCTTGGTTACAAAACCCTACGGTGTATAAACATAGCAGCTTCTTCACAAGAAAGATGAACTAGGGCAAATTTTGTCTCCAGTCACAATTTGCTTGAACAAACTTTGCTGAACATTTGTGCAACTTGTGTCCACCTTTGACGGTCCTTAAAATAATCATTTTATATGTCTAAGGTTATGAGAAAAAAAAGCCCAAACACATAATCACGGATTGGAAGAAAACAGAACAGAAAAATCTGTTTTTCTTAAACCTCGACAGATAGCTATCTGTCGAGCCACGGGGCTAGAACAGCTCTTCAAGCTCGATAGATGCTAGCTGTCGAGTTTTAATGACAGACACTTTCTCAGCTTGAATCTTGGACAAATTTGTATGGTTTTAACACTTGATCTTGAAACAAAATTTTTTAAAGTATTAAACACATCCTAGATTTACCTAAATACAAGTAAAGTGCGTTTTGTCAAAGGATTAGTCAATTACATAAAGTAGTGACATATGTTCCTAACAAGTGAATCTCATATATCCTAACAATCTCCTCCCCTTTGGCAATCTGTGACAAAACCACAACAAACAAAGGAACATATGTGAGAAATCATAAATCACTAAACTCATATTCACTTGTTGAATACAACTTCTCATGCTTTTTTGAGACCTTGAACAACTTTGTATAGGCTGTGTGGTGGATGTCATCTTGTTCATCCATCTTCTCAAACTTGGACTCTACTAATTCCTCTTCTTTATCCACATCTTCAACAATCCCTTCAGTAGGATCGACAGTGGTAGTAAAGGCATTTAGGATTCCGTCATCCTCATTGTCGGAATCATCCTCAAGCTCGGTGTCACTTAAAGTAGCAGCAAGTGCCTTATTCTTCCCAATGGTCTTGAGATATGTAGAGCACTCTTATTTCATGTGACTGAAAACTTGACACTCATTCACTTTGGTCCTAAAGGAACAGTGTATTGACCACCATCCCTAGCATCCTTCTTCTTTTTATCTTGGCTCTTGAACTGTGAGGAGCTAGATTGTCTACGGTCTTTGTCGATGCCCTTTCCATTTGCATTCTTCATAAACTTCTTGAATTGCCTGGTGATGTAGGACTTCATCTTAGAATCTTCATCATCTGAAGACTCATCAATATCACTACTCTTGGCCTTCAATGCCATGCTCTTGCCTTTACCCAACTTGTTAATTCTTGTTAAACCTAACTCATAGGTCTGCATATTACCAACCAGCTTTGTCAGAGGAATCTTGTCAATGTCCTTTGATTCCTCAATCACAGTGATCTTGGCATGGAATCTCTCGGGTAGAGATCTGGGCGCCTTCCTCACAATCTTGGGTTTGGGAATGGTTTCCCTAAGATTGAAAGCTGAGTTCACTATGTCCTTGAGCTTGACATAAAACTCATCAAATGACTCATCCTCATCCATCTTGATCTCTTTAAAGCTTGTAGTGAGCCTCTGAAGTTTTGAATCCTCGACAGCCTTGGTTCCTTTATAGGTTGTCTGGAGGATGGTCTATACTTTCTTTGCAATTTTAGTGGAAGATATCTTTTTGAATTCCTCATTAGTGATTGCACTGCACAAAGCATTCAATATCCTGCTGTTGAAGTTTGTCGCCTTGATCTTAGCATCATCCTAGTCGGCTGGCCCTTCCTTTGGCTTGGTCCAGCCAATCTTTACAGCTTGCCACACCTTCTCATCTAGTAACTGCAAGAAAACTCTCATGCGTACTTTCTAGTATGCATAATTAGTGCCATCGAATAAAGTAGGTATAATAAGAGATTGTTTTCTATCCATGACAAATAGGGGTCAATGGATCATACAGCAAAAAATTAAAACCTAATTAAAGTGTGCCTGCTTTGATACCACTTATAGGCCCAAAACGTATTGACCCCTTGTGATAAAATTAATTGATTAATTAGCCAAGTTTATTAATTAATCAAATTAACATGCAATAAGCGTAGTAGCATAAACAAATCACCAATTAAACTAAGTATGCAGTGAAAATTAAATTGACGTGGTGATTTGTTTACGAATGGGGAAAACCTACACAGCAAAAACTCCATTGGGTGATTTTAAGATCACCACTCCTGAGAATCCATTATTATCACAACAAGCGGTTACAAGTAAAGGAATCCCAGTACCTTATACCAACCTACAGTTGAACCCTTACCCCAATACCTAATTGGACTTGTTCTGTAATGACAAACTCTCATTTCAATGCACGACTCCCAGTACGTGACTAACCAATTACGTGGATCCCAGTATGCGACTTTAATCACTAACTAAAGAAGGTTGTAGGCTGCAAAGCTTTTCAATTCATCCAGGTGATGAAGATCGAGAAGATGCTTGGTCACAAAATCCTATGGTATACAAACACAGCAGCTTCTTCACAAGAAAGATGAACTAGGACAAATTCTATCTCTAGTCATAATTTGCTTGAATAAAATTTGCTCAACACTTGTGCAACTTGTATCTACCTTTGACGGCCCTTAAAATAATCCTTTTATATGTTTAGGGCTGTGAGAAAAGAAAGCCCAAACACATAATCATGGATTGAAATAAAATAGAACAGAAAAATCTATTTTTCTTAAACCTCGACAGATAGCTATCTATCGAGCTGTTGTCGAGCCACGGGGCTGGAATAGCTCTTTAAGCTTGATAGATGCTAGTTGTCGAGTTTTAATGATAGGCACTTTCTTAGCTTGAATCTTGGATAGACCTGTATGACTTTAACATTTGATCTTGAAACAAGGTTTCTTGAGATATTAAACACATCCTAGATCTACCCAAATACAAATAAAGTGCATTTTGTTAAAGGATTAGCCAATTACATAAAGTAGTGACATAAGTTCCTAACAAGTGAATCACATATGTCCTAACAATGCAGAAATGAGGCAGAAGACTTGGGGAACCAACAATTCATAAATAAGAGTCTGGTACCTCGGGGAACCTAGAAAGATGGACTATGAAGGAAGGTGGCTAGGGATCTTTTAGCCTGATAGAAGGGAATCCACCCATTTAGGAAAAATCATAAAAAGGAAAGCAACCAGAAGGTAAGTCTGAAAATGTGGTATCTAGAAACTTTGAAAAAAGAAAGATCAAATGTCAACCCTTTAGGACCCCCTAGAATTAGAAAGTTAGCCGAAAGCTTTTGAAGAGGGAACCTCAAAAGAGGGAAATAGTGAGAAAATAAGGAAGGGACCAGCCACCAATGTTGCTAACACAACATTGGTTTTGGTACCTAGGGTAGCAAATGGAGGAAATCAGTGGTACACCAGAAACCCTAGGATGACACTATAAAAGGAGGAGCAACCAACAGTGAAAGAAATTTAGCAATAGCGAATCAGAGGAAAAGATCATTAAGAAAAGTCTGTTAGAATTCAAAAAAGAGAAAAGAGAGGGAAAACACCGTCCGGGATCCCGAAACAGCCACTAGAGAATAAAATTTGATTCAAAGGGATTCAAACTTCGCAAGTCATAGAGGCCTAAGGAGTCATCTAGGTTTATAATTTTTGAACTTATTTGGACATTGTAACATATCTTAGTGAGCGTGATGTATTAAAAACTTAAGAAAATAATGAACATTCCATATCATCCTAAGGATCCCTAACGTTTAATTCATTTTTTTTCTCTTACATCACTTATTTACTATTCCTTGCTATACAATACGTATATGTTTTCTGTGTGTTAGTATGTATGTGTTGTAGGATCTGCGCTTTGTGCACAACTTGGTTCGAAATCAGCCCAACTTAGCTTCGGTGAACCAAGCCCAGTCCCTTAAACATAAAGTATTGGGCCTAGGATCCTTGCTTTCTAACTAGGCCTGTGTGCTGTTTTACCAAAAAAAAAAAAAACCTACACATGCTTATAACTCGATTTCAAGATTTTCGAATTATGGCTAAATTTTGCCACGATGGAGTAAGCTGACATGGCTTTTCCCATTAAAAAAAATCTAGGTGGACCTCGATTTTGTTAATATCGAATTCCATACAAATGTTAAAACTCACTACTTGAAATACCGAGTTCTTTGTAATTTAAAAAAAAAAAAAACTCAAAGTGTGACTCAATATTTTTACTATCGAGTTCTTTTGGGGGGAAAAAAAAAGATTTGTACAAATGCCACTACATAGCCAAAAAACCCACACCATCATCAGTAAACCCACTTAACAACCACCACACAGCAACCAACCAAGGAAAACCCAAACACCACACAGCCAGCAAACTCACACAACAACCAACCATCCACCACCATCGACAACCATTGAAACTCAACTCAAGCACTGAAACCTAGCCATCACCATCAACAACCATTGAAACTCAACCCAAGCACTAAAACCCAGCTATCACCACCACCACAGTAGCATCGAAACTCAACTATCACCACCACCACAGTAGCACCGAAACCTAGCAACCACCACCCCCATTAGCAATCAACCACCCACCACCATTAGCAACCACTGAAACCCAACCATCACCACCACCATAGTAACACCGATACCGAGATCAACCAATCCAAAAAACCAGGGAAACCTAGCCATCACAGAAAATCAAGGAAACCTAAACACCACCAGCCAAAACCAAAGCTCACCCACCCGATCTACTACCACCCTAAATCACCACCTAAAATCCACCAATCTACTACAATTGACACCTAAAATCGTGAGCAAGAGAAAGAATTGGAGAGTGAGAGAAAGAAAGAAGGGATGAAGAGAAAAGAAAGAGAATTAGAGAGTGAGAGAAGAAAGGAAGAGAGAAGAGAGAGTATAGGAGAGTGACCGTGAGAGGAAAAGAAAAGAGAGAGAGAGGGAGTTTGGGAGAGTGAAGTGTGAAAGAATTCAAGAGAGAGAGAGAGAGAGAGAGAGAGAGAGAGAGAGAGAGAGAGAGAGAGAGAGAGAGAGGGGGGGGGGGAGAG